>NC_058120.1:28363837-28383837 GCF_914725855.1 Thunnus albacares | reverse complement strand
AAATAAACTTTAAGAGAGCTTTGTTTGATGTGAACACATGATTTTTAACAGACTCCTGTCATCCAGACAGAGATCAATAATATGATGTGTGCGGCTGTGATGTGACATGAAATAAAATGTGTGTGTGTGTGTGTTTCTTACAGTGTTGTTGTTGTCCTGTCAGTACAAACATCAGCCTTCAGCATCAGCTCAGTGAGGCAGAAACACAGTCGAGTGTGTGTGTGTGTGTGTGTGTGTGTGTGTGTGTGTGTGTGTGTGTGTGTTGAATCAGCTCCTTCACACTCTCTGAGCATCATCATCATCATCGGTCCATGTGGGAGTTCAGTCTACTGCAGTTTGTGCAGAAATAACAAATACACACAAACGAATGAATCCAACAACAGATTGTCCGACAGCATAACTGATCTGACCTAAATGGGAAGCTAGCGTCTTTGTACGGTGGCCTTTTTAGGACATCTCGGCTTCAGCTCGTCAGGCTCAGCTCCACACTGACTCAACTTTCATCCGTCAGACTGAGCTGGACTTAAATTAAATAGTTTTGTAGATGAGATTAGTTGATATCTGTTTGCTTATTATGTAGCTGGAGTTAAGACATAGTTAGCTTAGCGTAGCATAAAGACTGAAAGCAACAAGTCTGTCAAATTAAAAGAGCAGATTTGTTTGATCATGTGACTCCGGAACGACTGTTAAACAATAATAATGTGACAACGCTGTGGTTCAAGTCTTGTTTGGTTTAAAGATGATGGTTTAAATTAAAATGATCACTTTGTTAAAGTTAGAGAAACATGTGGTGGGTTAAAGTTACTACCTCCTTAAAGTTAGGCCACCTTCGTCGTCATGGCTACAATAATAACCACGGGATTAAAGGTTAGGAGACGATCGTAGTTACACTTTTTAATTAAAAAACTTAATTATTGCGTCCATCCAGCCTCCTCCTCTGAATGAGGAAATCTATGCACATATATAAACGTCATCTGAACTGCACCACTGCTCCGGGTCCCCGTTACTATGACCACTAGATGGCAGCTGTAAACGTAACTGTAGGTCGTTTTGGGCGACTGATGTTGCGAGCTGTTGTGTTGTTTTTCTTGGGAGGGAAACAGTTAGCCTGGTTCAAAAATACACGTACTAACACCTCTAAACAAGACTAGAGGCACTATTTTTGGGCGTCAGAGCTGCTTGTTTGACAGTCCAGTAGCTTTGGAAACCCTCCTCCCACACACACACACACACACACACACACACACACACACACAGCTTCCTGACGATGGATTAAACCTCATCCATAACTTTCCAGAACCGACAATCCAACATTTACAGAAGTGAAAAAGGAAGCAGGGTTTGAACTTCTCTCCCTCTTTCATTCTTGACACGACTTTTTCTGTCACTTTTCACGTGAACGAGCCGAGTGCAACACCGTGAACGTCTTCCAGGAGAAACTGTCTGAAAATATGATGCTGAAAATTCAAAGAAATCAAGAAATATCTTTTAAGTGCAGCTTTTGACACAGTAGACCACACTATTTTAATTGACCGTCTTAAAACCTGGGTGGGCATCAAGGACACTGCACTCGATTGGTTTTATTCTCACCTTTTTAGAAAGAACCTTCTCGGTAATTTCACTTCTTCCACAGCCCACATTA
Organism: Thunnus albacares; assembly: GCF_914725855.1. NCBI lineage: Eukaryota > Metazoa > Chordata > Actinopteri > Scombriformes > Scombridae > Thunnus > Thunnus albacares. The sequence continues at coordinate 28,382,195 of NC_058120.1, read as the reverse complement.
CCAGTGGTGTACCGCAAGGTTCGATTTTAGGTCCAGTTTTATTTTCTATCTATATGCTTCCACTTGGCCGAATCATTCAACAACACAACGTTTCTTTTCATTCGTCTCTACGCAGACGACACACAGATATACCTTCCCCTGAGACCTGCTGACCCAAGAAGCCTAGCTGCTGCCGTAGATTGTCTCAGCGATGTTGGATGGTGCAAAATTTCCTTCAACTCAACAATTCATAAACAGAAGTCATACTGTTCAGTCCCCCTAATCCAAATAACCCCATCGGTCTTGGTCCCCTATCCACCTACATGAAGCCCTCCGCCAGAAATCTCGGAGTACAGTTCGATTCAGGTCTAAGTTTCAAACCATACATTAACAAAGCTGTCCAGTCCTGCTTCCTCCAAATCAGAAGCATTTCTAGAATTAAGCTGATGCTCCGCCATTCCGACCTCGAAAAAATCATCCACGCTTTCATTTTCTCTAGACTAGATTACTGCAACTCCCTCCAACTGGTCCAGAACGCAGCAGCTCGGCTTCTTACTGGTTTTAACAGACGACATCACATCATCACCCCGATTCTGGCTTCTCTCCATTGGCTCCCTGTTCGTTTTAGAATCGATTATAAGATTTTACTGATCACTTTGAAAGCACGTCTGGGTCTATGCTGACCCCGTACGAGCCGGACTGCAGCCTTAGATCCTCAGCTGGGGCTCTTCTGAGGCTTAAATCTAAAGGTGCTTTTTCCATCAGGACCCCTCGACTTTGAAACGACCTGCCTGAGGAGATGAGGCTCGCAGAATCAGTAACTTTTTAAAACCCATTTATACAGACTTGCTTTTATGTAATTTTAATCTTTAGATCATATTTCTTTTAAACTTTTTATCATCTCTTTATTGTCTTTCTTTGCCTTTGGCCGCCATCTTTGTAAGGTCAGATCTGTTATTGTTTTCTGTTTCATGTCTTTGCTTTGCATTGTACTGCTTCTGCTTTGTCTGTCAAAGCGCTTTGTAAACTCTGTTTTTAAAAGGTGCTATATAAATAAAATTATTATTATTATTATTATTATTAAAATGTTTTTCCTCTTGTCTGATGAAATATGATATTATCTTTATGTTTTTACATGACTTCGGTTTAGGATTAAAGGTAACGTGTCAAAGAGCTTGAGTCTAAATCCAGGTCACTGATGATCGTTGATATTTTGTTGTAATTTTCCCCCCTTTTTATCAATTTTATTTATCTTTGTTTTTTAGCAATTTTGATTTTTAGTCTATTTTTTTACTCTATTTTATTATTATTATATTTAAATGTATGTTATTACATTTTCATAATTTTTATTTCTCATGTTAGTCTCAGATTGTTCTTCTGTCTCGTTATCGGCTCGTCAGTCGTCTGAGAAACACAGTGACGTTCGTTAACCTGTCATGTAATTTTATATTTTTTTATAAAAATCACCAACAAAAATAGATCATATACATCTTGTCTTCCGGTTTGAACATCTCTCAGTTTTAGGGGGTCAAAAGGTCGCAGCATGGTGGCCTTTTTATTGGTTATTTTTAGTAGGAAGTCTGATATGAATTATACATTAAATACTCAAAATATACATACAGGCTACAAGCACATATATAGACACACACACACACACACTGAGCACATATTAAACACAGAGTTTGCGTGACTAATGAAGCATCAATATTCATGAGTGATTTTTTTTTTTTAAAAAGCTAAAATGGTGATTTATTAATCATGTCATTATGAATATTTAATTGATGCTGTTATTAATTCTAATTCACCAGCAGGACGAGATAATCCTGAGCTAATTAGAGCCTTTGATTGTTCATTATGCAATAAATGGTTCAAATGTTAATTTAAAGGATAACTCTGCTGTTTTTTTAAAATATTTTTTTCATTTTTGGATCCAAACCAACAATGAGCTGATCTATGAACAAGTACTGTGTGTGTATCAAAGCCTGATATCTTATTCCTCCGTTGTTGTTGCACTAAAACAGTGAACGGATGCTTGAATTTGTCCGTCGGCAGAAGTGAACATGAAACAGAGCTAATGTTTGGTGACCAGAAACATCACGTCACCATAACTTTATCGGGAAATTAAAGAGGAAACTCCATGTTAACGGGTTAGTTACTGCAGTTCCACCTGCACTCAGGTCAGTTAAGAAAATCTGAATTAAATGTATTTGGAAATATTATAGTTTATTGTTTCTGTGGAGAAAACTGTGTGTGAGAAAATAGAAGTATCTTCCTCCTGATTCCTCTTTACGCTCCTTCCATCTTCTCCACTCTTATAAATCCTTCATTTTTCCTGCTTTTACCCCCGAACAGAGGTAGAAGAAGTACTCAGATCCTTTACTGCAGTAAAAGTACCAACAGAGCAATGTAAAAATACTCCATTACAAGTAAAAGTCCTGCATGAAAAATCCTATTGCAGTAAAAGTACATAAGTATTATGAGCTTGATGTAGTTAAAGTATTGCAGTAAAAGTACATAAGTATTATGAGCTTGATGTAGTTAAAGTATTGCAGTAAAAGTACATAAGTATTATGAGCTTGATGTAGTTAAAGTATTGCAGTAAAAGTGGTTTGGTCTCTCTGACTGATATATTATTATATATGACATCATTAGATTATTAATAGTGAAGCATCAGTGTTAGAGCAGCATGTTACTGTTGTAGCTGCTGGAGGTGGAGCTAGTTTACACTACTTTATATACAGTTAGCTAGTTTAGTCCAGTGGTTCCCAACCTAGGGGTCGGGGCCCTCCAAAGGGTCAGCAGATAAATCTGAGGGGTGGTGAGATGATTAATGGGAGAGGAAAGAAGAAAAAACAAAGTTCTGATACACAAATCTGTTTTCAGTTTTTGGACTTTTTCTCTAATCTTTGATTTTTGTTGAAATATTGGATCATTTGAACATTTATTGAAATGAAAGCATGTGAGAAGTTTAGAGGGAAAAATCACTATTTGGTGGAGCTGTTAACAACTCATAGACATGTGAAATGTGACCCCGACTACACACTGCTTTTTGTAAGACGTCAAAAGCCAAAAAGGTTGGAAACCACTGGTTTCATCTTTAACAATGTGTTGTATTTTAAAAGCTTGTTATATTATCCATTGTGTCAAATCTTCATCTGAAAAGTAACTAAAGCTGTCAAATAAATGTAGTGGAGTAGAAAGTACAATATTTCCCTCTGAAATGTAGAAAGTAGCATCACATGGAAATACTCAAGTAAAGTACTAATTTTACGTAAGTACAGTACTCCTATTTTCTCCATCTTTACCCTTTTCACCCTCTCCTACCTTACAGTATCCATCCTTTTCCTCTTCCTTCTTCCTCTTTCCTTAGTACAGTATGCCCCCTCCTTCCTCCTTCCTCCTTCCTCCCTCCTCCTCCTTCTTCCTCCCTCCTGGCTGTTTTTTTTCTTTCGTTCAGAGTTTGCGTGCCGTTTTAAAGTGTTTTCATCGATGTCGAGACCTTGCTATCAAACATGACTGCCTCTGCTCTAATTCACCCCCAGGACACCACACACACACACACACACACACACACACACACACACACACGTTTGCACAGCTATCCTTGTTAGGACTTTGCATTAGCTTCCATTCATTGTGGACAGTGTAACCCAAACATTAACCATAATCAGTCCATGTCTAACCCTGATATGACCTTTACCCCGAACCTCAACCAGGACCTCAGGAATGACATTTTGCCTCATTAGGACTGAGTTTTAGTCCCCATGAGGACTACTGGTCCCGACAAGGTCGGTGTTTATACCAGAATAAGGTCCTGATGAGGTAACAAAAACGCACACACACACTCATACACACACACACACACACACACTCACTCTCTCTCTCTCAGGGCTTCTCGCTCTCTCACACACTTGAATGAACATCCATATCCACACACACACATTCTTTTTTTTTTACGCACACAAACACACTCTCACTTTAACCTCACACACACACACACACACACACACATGAATGAACAGTCAGGTCTGCAAAAGCACACACACACACACACACACACACACACATCACTAGACTTGTGAGGACTTCGTAGACTAAACATAATCCCGACTCCAACTTTAAACTCTGCACTTAGATTATAATCTGTATTTTAATAATGACATTTTGATGTCTGTATGTTCAGGCTCTACTGGATGAATTTCTCAGCAAAAAGTTTTTTTTTTTTTACATAAATTACAGTTGTTTAACTGTGATATAATAGTGGCATCTTGTTAAAACCCAGACTAGTCTATGAAAGTTTATTTTTACTTCTGAATATGACAAGTCTGGTCCCCGAAATTTCAGATTTAGCTGTTTAACCTTTAACCTGAATCACAACATTTAGCGAAAATGGGAAGCAGCAACTATTCATGTAGAACTTTAGTAAAAACAGTCGCAAAATGCTTTACAATAAGAAAACAAAGCAGTAAAATGAGACAGAATCAGATAACAAGACAAGAAGTTGATAGAATAAAATTAAATATATACAATGATAATAAAAATAACACAAAATTTGCATAAGAAACAGGTGTAGTAACCTTTAAGAAAAAGCCTCTCTGTTTAAATGGCTTTAAAAAAGTGATTTAAAAGATGAAACAATTACTTTTTTTTTACCTTTATTAGATTAATGGATGTACATTTTATTGAATTACTGGATGTTGTTATCTTGTACACCATTAATATACATAATTCCATCCATACCTGTATAAATATATGTGTACATATAAAAACCAATTTGCCCTGCCCGTACCTCAATATACCTTTCATTCATCTCATGATGATGATTCTACAGATGTTGGTTCCCAAAGTTACCCGGAGCAAAAAAAAGCTTTTATGTATTGTAAACTACATTTTTATTATTTCCAAAAAAATAGAGAAAACACTAATGTAATGCAAAACAAAATGATTCTGTTCATCTGAGAGCAGATAATGTCAGAAAGTTATTTCATAGTATAATGTCGGCACACTTATTATTATACTCTAATTATCCTATTGTATTGTGTAATCTTATTGTATTGTGTAATCTTACTGTATTATCTTATTGTATTGTGCTCTTTCATTGTACTGGTTTATCTCATGTATGTGCGTCTACACGTGAAAATTCACATGTATTTCACGTGTAATTAAGCTTCATTGTCCCTGTCAAATAAATGAATAAACTAAACTAAGCACATAAAAAGGAGCAAGATCAAAACAAACACTCCCCCCCCCAAAAAAACATACAACACCATACAGCTACTAAACAAACAAACAATGAATTATTGATTATTATCAAAAAGCTTTTAAAATGCGCTGCTGTTTCCTCGCGGAGGAAAGCAGTGAAGTGAGTTTAAGTCAGTTTTTATAATTAAACGATCGCATAGGAGAGTAATAAAGATCATGATTTGGGTTAAACTGATCACTTGAAATGTGATGTAGGTTAAAGTTACTATGCTTCCTTAACGTTAGGTGACCTTCATCATCATTGCAACAGTAAACACCACAGTCGTAGCGGTTCTTTTCTCTTTTTTTTTCACTATTATCAATAGATCTGCAACTATTTTGATAACTGAATAATCTTTTTAACCATTTTTTAATCAGAAAATCCAAATATTTGCTGGTTGCAGCTTCTCAGATTTGTGGATTTGAATCTTTTCTGTGTCATACATGTCATACATGTTTGACTCTGAAAGGTTATAATGTCTTTTGACATTTTATAGACATGACATTTTGTTCGTTGCAGCCCTAATTATCAGTTATCTTCAATATTTTCCTGTTTTTTCAGTATTCTTTGCTCTTACGATCATTAAAAAAACAAAAGTACATTTTAATCCCAACAAGACTTTTAAATAAAGGAAAAAAAATACTGATTTGTTGTTAAAATGATCTTATTTTGTAGGATTTATCCCTGTTTCTGCTGCCTTTCATTTGGTCCTCAGAAGTATAGAGAAACAAAAACACACACACACACACACACACACACACACACGCACACACAGGACCAGGCGGACATTTTCGTTACACACAAACACACTCTCGCTTTACTCTCACAGACACACACGTGAATGACCCGTGACCCAGCTTCAGCCACACACACACACACACACACCTACACACACACACACACACACACACACACACCTACACACATACACACACACACACACACACACACACACAGTCAGTGTGTTTAGCCCTCAGTGTCACAGGCTGTGAATTTAATATTGATTCCATAAAGTAGTTTCAGTGTAACATGTCACAGCGCGTTAACGTCAGAGCAGCGAGCCGGACAGAGAGGAGAGCAGCTAGCACGCAACGCTGCGGGAGAGACAGAGGGAGGGAGGAGGGAGGAGGGAGAGAGAGAGAGAGAGGGGAGGGGAGGAGGAGGAGGCACGGTGGGAGGAGGAAGGAGAGAGGAAAGGAGGAGAGGTGAAAGGAAAAGAGAGAGAAGAAGGAGGAATGTAAGGAAAAAATGGGGAGAGAGGATGAAGGATGGATAGAAAGGAAATAAGTAGGACGAGAGGAATGAAAAGGGAGGGAGGAGAGAGGAAAAGAGGAGAAAGAAAAAGGAGGAATGAAAGGAAAACGGGGAGAGGAAGCGAAGGGAAGAAGGAATGTGATTGAGGGATATAAGGAGGGAAGAAAGAAGGGCGGAAACTGTCAGAAGAGCACAAAGAGGGAAGAGGGGAAGGAAAGCAAAGAGGAGGGATGAGGGAGGAGAGAGGAGGAAGGAAAGGAGGAAGGAAACAAAGAGATGGAGGAGGAAAAGTGGAGGAGATAAGGACGGAGAAAAGTCAGTTGGAAGAGAAATTACAAGACAAAAGGAGGGAGAAGCAGAGGATGGAGGGAGGTGAGGAAGACGAGATGAAGGGATACAGAGGGTGAAAAGGAAGGACAGAAGAAAAGAGTAAAGAAGGATGAAATTTAGGATGAAAAAGGAAGGGAAGAAAAGAGAGAGAGAGGAGGAGAGGAGAAGAAGACAGAAGATGGGGAGGGAAGGGAGGAGATGGAGGCAAAGGTGGAGAGAAAGAAAAGAAGTAGAGAGAGATGGAGGAAGGATGGAAGAAAGAGGGGGAGATGAAGGGTGAGGAGAAGAGGGAGGATGAAAGGACGGAAGGGAAGGAAGAAAACTGAGGGAGCAGAAATGAAGGAGGAGGAGGAGGAAAGATGGAACAGAGGGAGGATGGAGGAGGAGAAGAAGGGAGGGGAAAACAGTAAAGGAGGATAAGAGACTAAACAAGAAGAAACGAAGAAAGGTGTAAGGAGGAGAGGAGGAGAAAGGAAGGGGAGAGAGATTGAGGAGAGAATGAGAAAAGGAGAGGAAGGAGGGACGAGGTGGAGGAGGAAAGAAAAGAATAAAGAGGGATGAAGGAAGGACAGAAGACAAAATGAGGAGAGGAAGGGTGAGAGGAAGGAAGGAAGGGAAGGAAAACAGGAGAAAAGGAGGAGAGAGGAAATATAGAACAGAGGGAGGAAGAGAGACTAAAGGAAGGGAAAGAAGGAAGGAGGAGAACAGGAGGAGAGGGTGAAAGAGGAAGAAGGGAGAACGGGGGGGGGGACAAGGAGAGAGATTGAGAAGGGAGGAGATTAGAAAAGAGAGGGAGAGGAGAGGACAAGAGACTAAAAAGGAAGGAAAGAAAGAACAGAGGGAGGAAAGAGGAGGAGAAGGAGGAAGGGAAAACAGGAGAAAGGACTGAAGGGAAAAGGGGGAGAGGAGGGAAAAGGGGAAGGGGAGAGATTGAGGACGGAGGAGGAGAGTAGATGAGAGAAGGAGAGGAGGGAGGGAGGCGAAGAAGAGGAAGGGAAGGGATGTAAAAGGTAAGAGAGGAAAAGAAAGGAAGGAAGAAAAGTGAGGGAGGAAAACAGGAGGCTGGGGGAGGAGGAAGGACGGAGGAGAGAGGTTAAAAAAAAGGAGTAAGTGAAGGAGAGGAAGGCAGTAAAAGGTAAGAGAGATGTGTGTGTGTGTGTGTGTGTGTGTGTGTGTGTGTGTGTGTGTGTGTGCTGGTTTGCTGATACACAAACATAGAGATGAGTTTACAGATTGAATGAAAGCCTGAGGGACACACACCATGTTTGTTTTAGAGAGTTGTACTGTTAGTCTGCACGCACACACACACACACACACACACACACACACACACACACACACACACACACACACACACAGACAGCGTACAGTACAGACTTTACTCACCAGTGTTTGACCTTGCTGGAACGGTGTAAGCAGGTCAGAGGTCACAGTCGGTTCAACTGGTGAGAGAAAAAAACAACACGGACATGAGAGACAGATTAACACACCATCACATGACCTGGACTGTGTGTGTGTGTGTGTGTGTGTGTGTGTGTGTAGTTATTCTCATGGTTTTAGCCCACCCACAATGTGAACTTGTCTCTTTATTAAAGGACGGGTTCACAGTTTTTCAAGTGTGTCCTATAACGACAGTCAGGAGCCAGAATGAGCAGTGAAACTTGTTTTTCTTGCTGTAATCATTCCTTCTGTTAATTCTGACCATTAGAAGATCCCTTCATAATGACCTTACAATGGAAGTGATATATTTAAAAGTTTATCTGAAGCTAATATGAAGCTTCAGCGTCCAAATGAGTCAAATCAAGTAGATATCTTTCAACGTTACAGTCTTTTTAGTGTCAAAGTCCCTCTTTTTGTTACTATACTTCCACCTGCAGCTCAACAGGGAAACACTGTCCGAGGAAACACAAAGAGGGAATTTGATGCTAAAAAGACTGTAAATGTGTCAGATATCCACTTGATATGACTAACTCAGACTGATGAAGCTGAATATAAGCTTCACAGAGACTTTTAAATGACTGTGTGGACACACTGTGGATTTTGGCCTCCATCACTTACATTGAAAGAACATTTGAAGGATCTTTTAATATCCAGTATGAACAGGAGGAATGATTACAGCGAGGAAAACCTCTTTCACTGTTACTACAGACACCTGACTGCTGGTTTAACACACACTGGAAACACTTTGAAGCTTAAAAATGCAGTTTCTCAAATGAGAATATTTGCTTATATGTATAATTGAATATGTTCTCTTGGGCTTCAGAGAATAATGATCAACATTTTACTGATCAATCAATGGATTATTAAACTATTGTTAAAAAATAGTTGTGTGCAGCCTTACAATACTACTATGATGAAATAATACAATCCTCAGTTTGATAAAACACAACTTTACAACGGTACACAGTTTAAACAGTTTGTTCTTTCTTTTTCTTTTTTTATATTTGCACTTTCTCAGCGTATTTAACACATTTTGTCGATGTTTTTATTGTCCGTTTTTATATGTCTGCCGTTCCAGTCGGCCCTCTGGGACAAATAAAGTTTATTTAATTGAAGTGAATTGAATTGAATCGTCTTGTAACTGTGTGTCGTGTTCCAAGCTAGCAAGCTAAGGGTTAGCTTTGCTAGCTCGTATAACCAGCTTGCTAGTTTAGCTCAGTTGCTAACAGGACAACACAGTTTATTAAAGCTGTATTAGTATCATGTCCTCCTAACTGTGTGTAAACTGTGTGTCTCTTCAGCGGAGCAGTTTTTACTCCGACTGAGGATGTTCAGTAAAACATGCACAGCTAATAAGCTACGCTAACTTCCTCCATGTTCAACTCTCAGGCTTTCTGTTCCCTCAAAGATCAGCTCTGTCAATCTGCTACTGTCTCCTAGATATTATGTTTACAGCACCAGTATATATGGATATACTACTAAATTGTTTTCCCGATTTATGTGACGTCCTTATATTCTCTATGTTCGCTCTGTTCTGTATCTCAGTACTCTGACGACAGAGACCAGCGTTCACATCCTGAGTCCTGTGTTTGTTCAGTTTTAGGCAACAAAACTGGATTTACTAATTACTTGATCCTCTTTTTTCTTCTGATCAATAATCACTGTCCTACATTCATTCTTCATGCCTTTTAAAGCTGTGCATATTTCTTGTTCACTCAGTGTTATGTATTATTGTACATGCCCCTGACACATATCATCTTAGTCTTCGTATACAGTATATACACAAATATATTTTTCTTCTGTAGGTTCTATATGCACATGAGACATTCCTCTTAGTCTATTAATATTTATCTCAACTGAATATTTTACACACTATATATGTTTCTAATTCCTCTTGTTGCCACTAATGTCTCATTAATCTATGACACACACCTTAAATGAAATGAGTGTTTGATATTACTCATGTTTGACCCCGTTATTCATGTCTATTAATATTAATGTTAATGTTTGTGATAAAGACATCTTGGCACATACTGTATGAATGTGAATGAAACACTTGCAGTCAGTGTAAACATGAGTGCATCCTTGAGGTCTAACAAAAAAAATGTATTTCCTTCCTCACAAACATTTGCAAAACTGCTTTGTTTACGTCCATGTTTACTCTCTTGCAGTCTTCTTCTTCGCTGCCTTTGTTGGTGAATTACAGCCTACGTAGCGTGATTAAAGGACAAAAAACTCCACAGTGCACATTTAACTTTATCGTTATTAATAACAATAATGATAATAACTCTGCATTAAGAGCTGCTTTTCTGTGTTATCTGGGTCATATTTTCCTGCTGGTGTTTCAGTTCAGACTGAGGCCTGAACACACACACACACACACACACACACACACACACACACACACACACACACACACACATAACTGGGCCTCGCTGATGCAGATGTTGTTTGACAGTCTTGGTGAACAGGGGAGGAGAGGAGAAATTCTCTGCAGCAGCTTGTTGTTCAACACTGGAACAAGACATGTTCAGGGTAAAAGTGTGTCTACTGTGTGTGTGTGTGTGTGTGTGTGTGTGTGTGTTTACAGCAGGACTGTAATGTCGGATCACAACAACACAAACATGAGGAGCTGCTACATGAATCTGGAAGGACGTTTTCATGGTTATTTCACATGTTACAGTGGGACTGAGTGTTGCTGGACTGTCTGATTCCAGTTTGTCACTTTCCTTTTAAGGTTTTACTCTTTTATTCTTACTGGAACCACTCTAGTTGATGGTGGCTGTTGCATTTCTTCCTTCTTGTTCTGTTTGATGGTTGATAAACTGTTTGTCTCTGCTTGGTTGCTTAGGAACAGATATGACAGCACTTTCACCTGGTGAAAGTCCTCGTACCTGACCACTTTAGAAAGACAGGCTGTAGTGGTTTTTATGAGCACACCAAGTTTACCAGTTCATCAACTGATTCAGACCAGAACAAGCGAACAACGGGTTTGAAAACACCCTGAGAGATTGATAAAAACAACTCTTTTTTTGGTCATCCTTTATGATTTCAGCTGACATCTTCACACTGCATGTTTACAAGTTTATTTGTAAAGCACAATATCATATAAAAGCAACTCAAAGTGTGTTACAGACTGATAGAACAGAAGACAAATAGAACAAAATGTCTTCAGCTTATTTTTAAAAGAAGATAGCGTTGGTGAAAACCTCAATTCACCAGGTAGGTTGTTCTTCGGTTTTAGATTAAAACTCCAAAAATTGTCACACCACTTGAGAGAAGTGAGAAGATCACAGCAGTGGTCCTGTTCTGGAGTCTGAAGGAGAGACGGATTTACCTTCACTGGAATTAAAGGATCCAAGACACCTGTCCACCTGTTTTTGCCATATAGTGTAATATATTTGTCCTTTTTAAAGCTATAACAGAACCTCACAGACAACAGACAGAGAGAAAACAAAGCTGATGTAATACAGTGTTGTTGTGCTGAGCTGCACACGTACATCCTCTCCAAACATGTGCATGTTTGTGGTTGTTAGTTCATGTATGACTGTATTAACATGTACAGTAAGACTTGCGTGCTTGCATGTTTGAAGCCACTGAAGCGAAGCTAGCGTGACCTCTCTCTCTCCTCCAGTCTCCTGATACTCGCTCGTCTCCACCGCTGCATGAATCATTTAACAGAATCACACAGCGGTGTAAAAAATAAACGTTTGTGTATGTATGCTGAAGGCCATGAGGTGTGCGTGAAAGCACTGGAAGTAGTTGGTAAGTGAACCATGAGTTGACCTTTAGGGTTTTTCCACTACAGGAAGTAACCGACCTGAACTGGTACCCAGTGGGCCTCATGCAAAAAGCACAAACAGATTCGTTCTGAAGAGGCGCACACGAGTGATTTAAGAACATTTATGGCATTTATCAGTTTTCTCGTAGTTCGAATTTTCAAAGATTCGTAAGTAAAATTTCCGAGTGGTGCAGACCTGTGGTACGTCTTATGAATAGATCATCACTGCCCTCCTTCACAGGGGAAAACACTTGTTTGACTTATGATTATAATGTCCAAATCTGAATTAATGTGGAGTCTATGATACCAAAATTTACAATGTTTTGTCAGTGTAACATCACGTGTAGACTATAATATTCTCTCTCTGCGACTGTCACATCCCTTGACCGCCTCCCATCATGGACCGCTTTGCTTTAGAAAGAAGTTTTTCAGCATCTAACTTCCTGTCAAAGCTCTTTATTTCTGTCATAGTGAAGAACTTTACTGATGACTCATATTGTCTAAATGTTTTAGGTCTCCTACCAATGACAATCCTAAATTTTTTATGTTTTTGTCTACTGATTTCTGAAAGGAGGACTTGAAGCTGCACTGTGTTTTTACTCTTTGGGAACATTTTGGTGAATGAAACTCGCCCACAAATGGAGCAGAACTGGTCTCCTTATATGGACATTTAGAGGGGCGTCGATGATGCCAATAATCAGATCTCACAAAGCACACCTCCTCATGAACAGGTGACATTCATCAGGCTTAAACGGACAATTTACATGTCAGTTCAAGCTGTGTGAGAGAGTTTGTTAAATTTGACTTGAAACACTCGTACGAGTAAACCTCACAGAAAAAAAGTCAGAATGTTTTAGGATAAAAGTAGAGGTCAGGTGTTTGGTATCCCTCAGGAGGTGGTGCTCAATCCGCTACTATTAAATCATCTACTACTAAGACATCATGTGTGTAGAACAATAAGAGAATAATAATTTAATTGAAAATACTGACTGAAATAAAACATGGTCATTATAATATAAGTTTAGAGAAATACAATTAAAATTCCTACATTTGTTTCATGTTCTGTTGATGTGGATATGACCTGAACATGATATAATTAGAATGCAAAGACTCTCAGATTGATTGTAAATTTAATGGTTATAATGGGAAATTGTTTTATTCACAAATATCATTTTTAAGATAACTTATTTTCCTTCATGATTTTACATATTTTTATAAACTTCAAAAAATGTTTTCTAAACAAAAACTTATATGCAAAGTTAATTATTATAATTACCTAATTAATTGCTTTATTTGATCTTAATTATTTTATTTGCTTTATTATTTTGTTTGCTATTCGTGTATCACAAGACTTGATTGTAATTTCAATTTGCAATGTCTAACTTTTGGGTTTGACTGGGATGAAATGGAATTAGTGTCAATTAATAAAGTCTTAAAGAAACACTGAACCGACCACCTCAGCCCGTCAAGCTCCAGCTGGTTTGTGGTACGAGAAGCTGCAGGATTCAGGCGTGAAGTTCCTGCGGTGGAAATGTGGTGAGAGAAAGATTAAAAATGAAGAAAGAAAATGTCTTTTTTGACTTAAACTGACAAAAATCAAATGACTAAAATTTGACTTTAACTAATTTACATTTTTGTCAAAAGACTAAAATTAAATTAAAATCAGGTGTCAAAATTAACACGTCTTTGATTCAGAGCGGTTAATCAGTCTGTCCGGGACATGTTAATTAAAAAAAAACATGTATAAGAGCAGACACAGATCAGCTCAGTTCACTTCTCCAACGCTGTGGTGTCGTTCACACAGCCGCTGATTCTCTGTCAAATTTATCACTAAGTGCCTTTTTGTCACCAGTGAAATGATTACACCGTGAACGCAATAACTCTGCCTGCATAATTCACATTTCACACTGCTAAATGACTCGCATTTCAACACTGTTTGACACCTGAAACGCTCCAGACAATGACAAAAATTTTACACCTTGAACTGAAGTCCCACAATGCCGGCGTTGTTCCTCTCTAATAATGATTAATTGTCGGGTCTTAAACTCAGCGCCGTTCATCTTTCGGGGGAGCTGCAGGTGCTAACAGCCGGAGCTAATTGGGCTGCAGAGCCAATTAGAGGCAGGAGAAGACTGACGGCATTAACTGTGATGAGGCTCATAAACCTGGCAGACCTGCAGAGACACAGTTTGAGCTGCTCATCTGTAAATACATAAAGAACTGGAGACAGGTTCATATCTGTCAGGTGCTTGTTTGGAGGAAGGAAAGATTCATCAATACACTTTTCCCTCATATTTTAACATTTTCTAACCTTTTATCTATTTGAAACACTTTTCTCTGCCTTTTACCTGCAGACTGTCCAGTAAACTCAGAGTCCTCAAATACAGTTTCTTTTACACTGTGGGAGGATTTGAACCAGCAAGTCACACCTAGAGGTGAAAAGAGTGTCAGAATATCGTACTCAGGTAGACGTTATGTCACTCGATTTCTTGCCTCACAGGGGAGCTGAAAGCCCCCCTCCTATAAGAAATGTACATTTTCACATTTATCTGCTGAGGGAGGAAATTTTAAATCTCAGTTACAGTCATGTCACTTACAAGCTGGATCTGTGACCTCATAACCAGTTTGGAGCCAATCATGTTCCAGTTTGCAACATACACAAGTGTGATGTACAAACTTGAAGCCTCCAGTGTCATTTTAAACACAGTAATTGAACTTTTTAGTGAAACAAACACAAATTATTATTCGAAACAAGAGTATTTTTAGAGATAGATAGAGCTTTATTATCAATGTTCAAGACAACAACATTGCAGAGGCCTCTGAGTGCACAGCACATATAACAACATAAAATAATAAAAGGACAGATAAGCATTGATTTAAAAACATTAAAAACATTATACTATTACATGAAATACATAAAGTGCAAAGTGCATTAACCCTCCAAAACAGTATCCTGACTAAGAAATTATTAATTATTTTAACTATAGTTGAGATCAGAGGAAAATATGTTGATGGATTATGGCAGAATGGTATAGGTAAAAGTTTAGTTAGGACACTGTTTTAAAACCATTTCAATTTTTTTCATGACAGCACATAATGACATCTGTCAAAATTGACCTGAGGAAAACAGAAGGGTTAAAGTACTGGGCTTGTGCTCCAGTTATTGCACACTGGTAACAGAATCAGCATTGTTTTTCAGAGCCACAGCCATGAAGAAGAAACTGTTTTTCTTCCTGAAGTCCGAGCTGCAGTGTTTCTGTATCTGCTTCCAGATGGCGACAGGTTGAACAGGTGGTGTCTCGGGTGGGATGCATCTTTAATGATACTGTGAGCCCGCTGCAGGCATCGTGAGGTGCAGATTGAGTCCAGGTCCAGGTAGATGGGTCCTGATGATATCCTGTCTGCTGGAGAGATTTTCTGTTGGCCTGATTGCAGTTGACGTACCAAACTGTCATGCAGTATGTCTGTCTGCTCTCAGTAGCACTGTGGTAAAGGTTCACGAGCAGTTTTTGAGGTAGACTAGTTCTCTTTAATGTCCTCAGATAATGGAGGTGCTGCTGGGCTTTCCCTCCCATCACAGAGGTGTTGGTGGTCCAGCTGAGTTCCTCTGTAATGTGCATCCCCAAAAACTTAAAACATGTGACCTTTTCCACTGCTTTCTGTAGTCAATGTTCTCTTCCTTGGTTTTTTGGTATTGAGTGACAGGTTGTGATTATTGTCTCTGCACCTCTTCGCTGTAAAGTGTCATCATTCTGTTATCAATGACTCTAGTATTGTCCGCTAATTTTATAAAGCTATTCTCATTTATATGTCTTAAAACATGCCTGGAAGGGATCTTTGAAGCAGCTATAACTAACGTTTTCCAGCTGCTAGAGAGTAAGTGAGATAAATCTAGCGTCAGCCTCCTCATTGTCCTCACCTGACCTGTTTTCTGAGCTTAAACCCTCCGAACTACAGACGCCTGTATACAACAAACGTTCAAGTTGTAGTTTTGGTGGTCTTCACTTCTTGAAGAATTTGCTTTTAGCAAAGCTGGTATATGGTACAGACAAGCTGCATTTATCTGACCCTTCATGTCTGAAGCTGTGCTCTTCAAGTCAAAACCTGCCTAGTTTCTGAGACTTCAGATTGATTTTGTTTAAGACAAATTAAAAAAAAAACGTTTTCATGCCAATAGAGATGTTTGCTTGCTAATGTTACCCACACAATTGAAAACACGTTAACTTTAGATATGTACACATCTGGAAAGAAGAACGTCACATCAGCATCTAGTTTCAGTCCTTCAACCTCTTTTATTGATCTCCATCTCTGTTTATCCTTGTTTCAGCTCTTTCTCTGTGTTGCTTTCTTTGTGTGAAGGAATATCAGACCTGGTGTTCTGACTGGTGGCGGCTGCAGGATCATCCATCACTGGCTGAAAAGGCTGCTGTTTGAATCATGCTATTTTATAACCCGTATTCATGTGATCATAAGTTAATGTCTAAAATCTTAATTAGTGCACCTTTGAAGTGAGCTCAGAGAAACAGATGAATGTGAAAACAAACTCTGCACAAACATCATTCTGCACAGAGAAGAAGAAACACCAAGAACATCCAGCTGAAGAAGAAGAAAAACACATTTTTGAGTGGAAGGAGACTTTAAGCTAAAGTTTGAATGCAGGACTTTGCTGTATTTGGAATATTTTATGTTGAGTATTTCTAATAAACTCATGAACTGACACATGCTGTTTATCACGTGAAAAACAAAACGTTTTAAATTACATCATCATGATATAATACATGTCCTGGAAAATGAAAGAAATTATTAATATTGATTGGATAATTGATGGGAATGTTTATGAAAAATCAAAGTATTTCATCACATATTCATTGGATCCTCCTTAAGGCCCCTTTAGACTGTTGTCATGTAAGTTTCCTGCAGGTCACAATGTGTAAAACGACTCTAATAAAATCTCAATCTGTGTCAGACGGTCTGATATCAGTCTGAGGCTGTTAGACTGTCAGATGAATGTCTGCTGAATCATAGCAATAAGATGTAAACATTATAGAGGAAATGAAAGCAGATTGTTGTATAAATGTGACTTTTACTGGCACAACTCGGACAAGTTTCCTTTCCTTTCGGCCTTTCTCTCTGGTCCAGTCCACTTCATGCCATTCATCCAATCACTGCATGCGTTCAGACCTTCTATCGCTCCTCTTCTCATTCATATACAGTCCTCTTCCTCGTTGTCCGTAGACACACCGCCGCCCCAACTCCACCCTCCACCACCAGAGGGCTCAGGACTCCTCACCTCGCAGGCTCAAGCTAGGTTTATACTTGACACAGTGTCCGTAGAGCGAGGATGAGCACGCCAAAATTGACGTCATCACATCTTTCACGTCAAGTGCGAAGGCTCCACAAGATGTCACAGCGATTGGTCACGCACCTCTGAAGTCTTGTAACTAGGCGTGCGCTGCGTGCATTTCCTCATCGATAGCATATATATCAACATATTATCCATCATCCTTAATTTCTCATATGATGAATTCACTTTATAAGCACATGTAGTTTTCAGATATCACACTCGTGAAAGTTTCATAAATCTCTGCAATATTTTTGTTTGTCTTTGGCTCATTTTCTGCTATTTATTTCACAACAATTTACGACAAACGTTATCAAAGTGGAAGAAAACTTTTCCAGTCACAAAACAATCCAATTCAGATGTTTTTGTCCTTTTCAACATCATTTTTTGTAATTTTCTCCACAATTTGCATTATTTTACATATTTTTTCATTATTGCCGCCAGTTTACAAACTTTCTCTCATCTCTCTGTCTATGAAGTCTGTGATGAAATGAATCATCTGGATGGTTTGAACGTGTTTTCTTAATGAAGGCCATGAGATACAGATGAAAGCTGCAGAACAGTAACAAACCTCACACAGTTTATGTTTGCTTGTTTTTAAAATTCAACAGCTTCCTGTGTTTGTTACACACCTTTGTTTCCCTCTCCGTCTCTCTTCCTTTGTTTTACTTCTTTCTCTCACTTTCTATATGCAGCAGCAACAAGCTCAGGTGTGATTTCGAACATTTTTGGAAACCATGAATCGCCCTCTTTTTCTTCTTCTTCTTCTCTCCTGCAAAAACATCACACCTTTTGTCTTCTGAGCGTGCTCTGTGACACCTTGATGTCATCCCCCACCCTCCAATCACAAACCTCCTCCCCCCTCCTCTCTCTCTCTCTCTCTCTCTCTCACCCTCGGCAGTTGCTAAGCGACGGAGCCCTTGTATAATTCATTTACCCGCTGCATGCAAATATGTGGACAATTAACCACTTCTGTTTGCATAATAGATTT
>NC_058120.1:28226337-28358837 GCF_914725855.1 Thunnus albacares | reverse complement strand
TTAAAATACAACACATTGTTAAAGATGAAACCAGTGGTTTCCAACCTTTTTGTCTTTTGACGTCTTACAAAAAGCAGTGTGTAGTCGAGGTCACATTTCACATGTCTATGAGTTGTTAACAGCTCCACCAAATAGTGATTTTTCCCTCTAAACTTCTCACATGCTTTCATTTCAATAAATGTTCAAATGATCCAATATTTCAGCAAAAATCAAAGATTAGAGAAAAAGTCCAAAAACTGAAAACAGATTTGTGTATCAGAACTTTGTTTTTTCTTCTTTCCTCTCCCATTAATCATCTCACGACCCCTCAGATTTATCTGCTGACCCTTTGGAGGGGCCCAACCCCTAGGTTGGGAACCACTGGACTAAACTAGCTAACAGTAACATGCTGCTCTAACACTGATGCTTCACTATTAATAATCTAATGATGTCATACATAATAATACATCAGTCAGAGGGACCAAACCACTACTTTTACTGCAATACTTTAACTACATCAAGCTCATAATACTTATGTACTTTTACTTATGTAGGATTTTTCATGCAGGACTTTTACTTGAAATGGAATATTTTAGATTGCTGTATTGGTACTTTTACTGCAGTAAAGGATCTGAGTACTTCTTCCACCGCTACATACAGTAGATAATGTAGATTTTCTCACTCAGACAATGATTGACAGGTAATCTAACACTAGACAACAACTAAACCCATTCATGTTTTCTGGTTTAATATGGCACAAATGTTCACATATACATTATTTTTTTTATAACTCACCATCTTTTTAATCTCTTTCTGTTGCACAAACCTGAACACAGATTTTTAAAGTTTAACATTTTTCCGTCTCATTAATCTCAGGTGGACATACAAGGTTTCAAGGCATGAAGCGTGAAGCCTGCAGAGGGCTGCGACACCGAGGCAGTTAATTTGTCTGCAGGCTGATGAAGCTGTTATTAATGTTGTCAAGCTTCACTGCACTGTGATGCACAATATATTAGTCACATTACTGAACAGGTTCCCTCTGGTATTCACTGACCTGTCACACACAGACGCTGCCTCCCCTCAGTGACAGCACACATAATCATAGGTATGACACGGTGACGATGCCTTTAATCAGACCTGTAAAAGAAATGGAGAGGAACTTTTTTTTTTTTTAAATGATAGTGGGAAACTGGCCCTCTGCCCCTTTCAAGATCTGCCAGTTCAATTCCCATCTGACACGACACATCTGACCATATAAAATAAGGTACATAATGATATGGATGACACGCTCAGTGGCAGGTGGAAACCACACAACTGCAACAAAGGCATGTTCTTCTGTGAGGAAGAAAAAAAAACATACATGAAGATTTAAACAAACCTAAACCTTAAATAAAGAATCTCACCCTAAAAATTTCATAAATACAAAAGTGTTTACTTTTTAAATATTAAAAAAGCAGATAAGTGTTTATTTTTCTGTCGTGGCGGCAGAATAATATGTAAGACGGAGGCTGACAGGGCTGCTAATGTTGTCAAGCTTCGGTGTTAATGCGGAGATGGGATACGGACGCTCTGGGGGAACAGCTTTGCCTTCAACAAACACATGTCATCTCCCCGCTGACATTGTACCCCGACACCGACATATAGACGATGACAGAGATTAATGCTGTCAAGGCTTTTATTGGCTGTGGTAACATGGGCGGGAAATAAAATCAATCTGCAGATCAGACACAAGTCAAAACCACAGAGAGTCTCAAGACTTTACATTAAGGTTTAAAATGAATTATACAACTACTGAAACTACTGGGTTAGGGTAGGGGTTTAGGGTTAGGGTTAGGGTTAACAACTACTGCAACTACTGAACTATTATACCCTACTGAAATAATTGATGATTAATATTTGTAGTCTTTCTGGCAGAATAACTGACAGACATGATGATGATTTCAGTATTTCTACAGGTTTTCCTTTATGAATGATTTTTCAAAGCAAACTCTGTTTTTAGACTGATTTCATTCCTTCAAAGTGTCAATTTATTGCAGAAACTGTAAGATTGCTGCAGATAAATAATCTATAATTTTCATTATTGTCACAATTGCATTATCATTGTGGTCAACTAAATGCAGAATAAGGATAAAGAATAAAGTGAAACTTGACTGGTTTGTTATTGTTTATTTCATGTGTAGTTTGTGTTCTTATTCATTTATATTCTGCTGTGTCACATGACTTGTGCAGCCGAAGGGTCATGCCGGGGTCGTAGCTACCACTGAAATTCTGTTCTTTGTAATATCTTTGCAAATTTGAGGGCTTTGATACCAAATTTAGACTGTAGTGTAGGGAGACTGAACCATTAAATTAATTTAAAAAGAAGTGTAATATTCAGATTTTTTTTTAAAATACTCACAAAATTATAGAGTTTGGTGCGTGGTTTGTCAAAAACTGATTCATTGTGGGGTAAAATTGTGATTTAAAAAAAAATATTCACAAAAATTGTACAAAGTTTGGTTTGTTGTTTGGTCATCAAAAACTTCAGGTTGGTGTAATACTGCGATTTTTTTAAAGTCACCGGCTACAAGTACAGAACCAGTGTAATAATTTACCGACTACTGACACAGAATGGGAACAGTAGTTCACAGGTTGTTGGTCTGGACTGGTTTTCCGTGCCAATAGTAGTTTGTTCTATTGGTATGGAATGGGTTTCCAGAATTTATTACCAGACCTCTTGGGCATTTTAGTGCCGTTAAACCGGACATTTTTCCCACATTTTACTGTTTTAACCCAAACCATGATCTTTCCCTAACCCTAACCAAGTGGATTGGTGCCTAAAAGTAACCATTTTTGAATTAAAAATACATGATCTTGTGCAATCAATATCAATGTGCATGCGTAATAATTCCATATCATCAATAAACAGACAATTGACACAGAAGAATCCATACAAACATACCAACTACCAACATAACAGCCACTTGCTGTTATGTGTGAAAATTTAAAAAAAAAAACTAAAATAAAGCAGAGAGAGGGAGTAAAATGTACCAGAACAGTAAAAAAACTGCATGATTTGATTAAAAATAGTAGTTTCAATACTTTGTGTTTAATCAATTTTTTAACAAACTAACTGTCTTGCAGCAAATGTTTGAAGAAATATTTGTTGTTTTCAAGCAAAATAAACTGGGGGGAACATGTGTGTGGGGGGTTCAAGGGGTCCCATGGCTAATACTTGCGTCGGGGCCCAGTAGCAGGTGAATCCAGCCCTGTATGAATGACGGGGGCTCGTCCATCCATCCAGACAGAACAAATTTATATCTTATATCTCTATAATTTCATATAGACAATACATCACCAAAATACTGATGAATAAAAAGGTGAACTGCAATTTTAATTATGCTCATCAAGTTGCGGTGTTTGTCATTTAACATGTTATCCTTTTTGGATCTTTTATGTCTGCAATTCATAAATAAATCATATCATATCCTGTTTGTTTTTTGTCTTTTAGTAGCTTCATGTGTGCTTCACGCTCTTCTTCCTGCCATTAACATCGGTCCACTCAGCTTTTAGTAACGCCTGGTTGTGTTTCTTTCTCTGGGAGGGTGTCAGGTAATAACAAAGGGCTGTTTCTGTGAATTTGAGGGGTTTATTTTATATTCTACAATTACAAACATTTTCCACATGTTTGTTTTTTTTAAAGGCTGATTCTGATATTTTCTGATTTTTTAGGATTAAATATAAGCAGAGAAGGCTTTGATACAACATTTAGACCATGAGATATATGCAGAACTGTTAAATGACTGAAAACAATGTGTGATATTCAGATTTTATTTAAAATATTCACAAATTTGCACAGAATCTGTTCGGTAGTTTATCTATAATGCCTCAGTCTGGGGTCCTGCTGGAGGAATTTCTCACTATTTCTCAGTTCCAGACTAAAGCAGCTGCTGTTGGTCAAAATATGAACAGGCTTGATATTAAACTTCTTCCTGCTGCTTTCACATTTCTGCTCCTGCTGTTTCTGTAACATGATTCAGATTTTATTTTGAGCTCTGGATTTTTCTGCATCATTTACCGCCCTTCCTGTTTGCTTTAGTCACTGTCATTCTGGTTAAATACAACAACCCTAAATAAAACACACAGTAAACACATGTTTCTCTGCAGCCTGTAGATGGCAGCAGAGAACAGAGAATGAACCATCTTATATTGACACATGTATTCAGGTATATCTTACAATTATAATTTATTTTAAATGCAACATTAAAAACAAAGATTAAATAGTGTGAAATGAGCATGTTATGCTAAAATTACATTAGATTGTATACATTTCATATACTTCATTAGCTTATAATACATAATTACTTAATCCATTTATTAAT
Source organism: Thunnus albacares (assembly GCF_914725855.1). Classification (NCBI taxonomy): domain Eukaryota; kingdom Metazoa; phylum Chordata; class Actinopteri; order Scombriformes; family Scombridae; genus Thunnus; species Thunnus albacares. The sequence goes on along the minus strand of NC_058120.1, from coordinate 28,354,497 downwards.
ATAATAAAAAAAGTGAAAGCAAAAACAGTGAAGCATTGCCAGTTCAAACTCTACAAAAAATATTTAAACCTTAAATATATTCATGGTGAAGATTTGCATAAGTAAATGGAGCATACTTATATAAAAATGTAATATTCAGTGCATACATATAATATAAACATTTATACCAATGTTATATAATGTCATATAAAAAATAAATATAAATCAAAGTGATAATAAATCTGTACGCATTGATATGTTTTTGTTCATATAATATCCTACCATGCAATTATTAATTACTACTTGTTATATTTGACACATAATTAATATGTTTAATTATATTTAAATCTGTCAGAATAGAAAATGTATATATACATTTACATTTTTATATATATTGATATGCAAATATCTGATATTCATATATTATAGGCATATTTACATATATTAAAAATATATGAGAAATAAATATATTTATTTTATATTTTTAATAAGTTCAAATAAATGATGCATGACTGTGTCTTTATCTAAATACACGCAGAATAGAATATGTACATATTAATAAATATATATTTCAAATGTAAATTAATATTTCTATTATATAAAATAATATGTATTATATTTATATTATAGATACATTTATACATATTCTAAATTATATAACAAATTATATTTAAACATTGCGTCCATTATTGTTATGTGAAAATGTGTGTTTGTGTATTTATCTAAATACATACATTTTAACTGTAGTGCATATGCAAATGTTTATATACAGTATGTATCTATTTTATTGTGCAATAGTATTTTTTTCAGGGTTATTATAATTAATTTAATTGTTTATACATCTTTTTGCAGAATATGCTCTATATCTACAGTTTAGAATCTACAGTAAACAGGAATATAATATCTGTTCATTGCTGGTGTGATTTATTGTGTCTGGTTTAGACGACAGACGTGGCTGAGAGAGAGAAAGAGAGAGAGAGAGAGAGACGGAGGAGGGATTCAGTTTGTTGTGTTCTTCGTCTCTGTTTCGTCCTCTATCGTTTATTTTGTGTGTTTACAGTCAGATGGAGTAAACATCGCTGCTGTTTGTTCCCTTTACGTTTACAACAAACAACGAAGCCTGCAGGCTGCTGCTGCTGCTGTCACTGTGTTTGTAGTTCAGACGTCCAATTATTACACAGCACCAACCTTCATCCAATTATTACCCAGCACACACACACACACACACACACACACACACACACACACACATACACACACACACACACACACACACACAGTCTATTATCATCTCTCTTTATGTGACGGCACTGAACAACAAGAATTATACACCTTAATTAACCAGCCAACATGTCAGTGTATTTATAATAACTACTGACACAGAGAGAGAGAGATTCAACAACTCCAACACACACACACACATACACACACTGTCAAACACACTGTAAAATACAGTTAAATATACTGCAAAAAACACTAAGCCTACACAATACACTGTAAAATACACTGTAAATCAAACTAATAAAACTACACTGTAAAAAAACAACCCGAGGAACATACTCTATGTCTCAATTTTATACTAAATACTAAAACAATAATCTGAACACTATGTAGCTCATTGATGGCTGTTGTTCAGCCATGCGGTGAAACAATGGACCAATCAGAGATTGGTGGTGTAACTGAACATAGAAACTCAAGAAACTCCTGGATAATGTGATGATCCTACAGGTTTATGACCACCAGTTTTATTTACAATTACAGTTATAATTTTTCATTTAGCAGACACTTTTATCCAAATCGACATACATCTGAGAGCTGATACAACACAAGCAGGGATCTAGTCAGGAGAGAATAACACGAGTAAGAGCCATAAAGCTAAGTTTGAGTCCAATAGGATGTAGATGCCAACAGATGGCGCACAGAGGCAATGCATAGAGTGCATAGAAGCAGATTTTTTTTTTTGTTTTGTTTGTTTTTGTCTCTATGTTCAGTTCATCAACTGCAGAGGCGTTCATGAAAGAGCTGGGTTTTTAGTATTAAAGACTGAGAGGAACTCTTGTACCACCACCTTTCATTGGCAGAGCATAGTGAGCAGGAGGGAATGTAGACCTGAATGAGGGAGTTCATTACACTTTAAACTTTGTTGTTATTTACACTTTATTTCTGAGAAATCACGTTTTGTCCGTTATTTTGGTGGACGGCTAACAATATGACAATACCCATGAACCTCAGTGGCTGTTGCTATGGAGAAGGAACCAGTCAAACTGTAATCTTTAGCTTCTGCACGCTGCTAGCAACGCACGTAAACAAATATTAAGCTCGGATTGGATATTTCTTCCAAAAAAGCATCTTGGGAGTCATAGTTAATGCCTACCCCAAAACTTTGGCACTTTATGCTCGAAAGAGGAGGACCGCACACAGACGTTTCATCAACTTCTTCTTTATTCAAACAGCTTTAAAGCCCAACGTTTCTACTTACGTCTTCATCAGGGGCCAAACAGGAATAATGGGTTTAAACTAGGACTGTCAATTGATTCAAATATTTAATCATGATTAATCACATGACTGTCCATAGTTAATCGCAAATTAAGTGCAAAATTTACAGTAAAGGGACATTTTTCAAGTGTTAATACTCCCAAGATATGCTTGCTTTATGCAAATGTATGCATTTATAATTGGAAATCAATTAACACAAAACAATGACAAAGATTGTGAAACCCCTTACAGGTGCAGCATTTAGCTTTTTAAAGATTTGCTCAAATCATAACTTATAGCAAACTCAAGCCCAAAAGGCAACAGATGGGCACATTGGCCGGACAAATGTTCCATTACTTCAGTACTGATTGAAGATCACTCCCTGGATCCCTCACTTCAAAAGCAAATCACACAATGTAACTGTGTCCAACCTCACATGGGAAACATAAAGGCTCACAAAACATCCCCTTGTGCTGCGGGATAAAAACAGGATAATACAAAATAAACCAAACAAATAAAGTGAGCAGGAAACAGTGAGAAGGGAGAATAAGAAAGAAAATTACTCTTGCTCTCATCTCACCCTCCACAATGGCCTGAAAGCTGTAGCTCCCCATTTAGCTATTGCTGCTGAAAGCTTGATGCTTGTAGGTTTGTCAGTGGGTTTCCCTCACACATTATCAAGCGTGGTTTAGCAACACTAATGAGGCTGCTTACATTAGCATTAGCTGTGTTCTTCACTAACAAATGGTATGTAAGACTCAGTACAAATCAACAGTATTAATTAATAACTTTGGTTTTGTCGACAGACCCATCTGACAGAGCTGAACTTCTCATTCAAAATACCTTTTTCTTCATCCATTGCTTCTTGCTAGTTGTCATCCGACTTAAAGCTAGACGGCTAAACTACAGGTGAGGCAAAGGCTCAACATAACAGGATCCTTTTTCTTCTTCTTCTTCTTGTTTTACAGCAGTTGGCATCCAGCTTATCGGTGCATTACCGCCACCTTCTGCCCCAGACTGTGGATCAGACAATAGACATAAAATCTAAATCCCCATAACAGAACCTGCTTTAATGGTGCCAAAAAAATTAGAGGCCTTCCAGGAGATTTTCATGACGATCCAAACAGTGGAAGAGAGAAATTAACTGTCAATTCAATTCAATTCAAAATACTTTATTCATCATCAAGGGGCAATTTGAGGCAAGTGAGTTTGCAAACAAGTACACATATGCAATTAATTTACACATAAATACACTCACAAATACGACAACATTAGAAATAATTGAAATACATACAGATTAATGCCAGTGGCCGGTCAGTAGCTGGCCAACAATTTCCAACACCACAAAGGCACTTATCATGTCAGAAGAGTCAAAAGTGCAAGTGCATGTTTCTGTCTATAAGGTAAACTGACCATTTCTTGAATGGAATTTTTACTTTGGGAACCAGGGGCGCCCAAAATATCTCCTCCCACTTCGAACTCCATTAAGAATCTACCTACAAACCTACATCTGTGAGAATCTATGACAGAAAAAATGGCCACAAAACTGGCAACAAGCATGAGAGGCTAGCAGCTTTACGTGTTTTAAGTTGACAGGATAATAATAATAATAATAATAATTTTGTACAGATGTAGATTTATTATACAAGATGGATGGAAAACCCCAGGAACGTGAATAAAGTCTTGTATGAGAGATGACCCCCTTGTGGCCATTAGTGGTGGTGCATGTTGATGAAAACTGTACAACACATGCTCTAAGAAAAAAAAGACATATTGCACGAACACTTATAAGAGAGCAATGAAACAGCATGGTTAAAGAGGATGTATCACACACATTTCCGGCTCTTCCAGCTCCCCATATTCTGGAGCTCTACTGGAATATTTTTGCATGATTTACAGTTAAAAAAACTCCTTATTTATCTTCTACTGGTCCTTTATGCAGCCCCTCAGTTCAGCCTCTGTCTGAAACAGGCCGTTTTAGCTCCTATCTCTTTAAGGCCCCGCCTCCTGATGAGCCCACTCTGTTCTGATTGGACGTAAACAAACTATAGTAGCAGGATTTCACTTCTTTTTCTCCTTCTTTACTCCAAATGTCAACTTCTAAAATCGATGCATACATGTCAGAGCTGAATCACATCTGAAATATGAGAGTGCACAACGTGAACAACCTCAGCAACAAAGATTACAAAACAAATAGATGTTCATGGACATGTGTAACGAGCTGATGTCATCTTTTTGGAAAGCCAAAAAAACCTTTGCCCTGGATTTTGACTTGCAGGCAACATTTCTAGAAACATTCACCTCAAGTTTTGGAACTTTAACCATATTTAACATCCGACATCAGAACAGAATATAAATAACAGACAATCACAAAAAAAAAGCAGAGTATATCTCCTTTAAACAGGTTCTACAACCCACTTTTCACAATATGAACATACAGTGCTGTTGTCACGGCAACGAGGGGAGTTCATGCACACGCTGTTGTTAACAAAGCTGAGAAGACGAGTGTGTGTCTGTACACAGGTCAGAGAATATTAGAGTTGGTTTTGACAGTTTAGCTAACACACTCATTCTCACACACACACACACACACACACTTAAGGTTGGCTTAATGCTTAATGGCTATGCCAATTAAAACTGACTACATATGTGTAAATAAATCTATAGTTTGCATAAATAAACAGAAGAAATCACCAGTATGCTCATATACAGCTGCATCTTAACAGACACAAAGCAGTTTTGTTTATTTTGCTGCTATACTTGAGTTTAAGATCATCTCACTTCCTTTACTTGAGACGGGGGTCATTCAAAAGCTTAAACTAAAAGGAGATCAGTTTGAAAGAGAAAGCAAACCACAACAACACAAACAACAAATAACCCTTCAATAACATAACAACAGTGACAACAGCTACAACAAAAACACAACTGCAAGGATACAAAGACCCTTATTGTCACCACAGTTACATTTATACTTTTCAGTTCAAACTACATATAATCACATGACATTGCATTTCCCTGTGCTTTGGTGATATGTTAGTGTAAATGCAAGAAGGTATTTAAACTTTAGAAGAATTTAAAATTACAGTTGCAAGAAACGATATTCAGCTATATCAGTTGTCAGAAAACAACTATTTGCCATGTAGAGATATCGCAGAGTGATTGCGTCCTAACCAGTGAATGATGCCGGCGTCGGCCACATGTGCATGTTAGTGCATGTGAGCGTGCATGTGAGTCCCTCTGTGTCCTCCCATGGATGTATAATAAGAGCTGGACTGCTCAGCCTTGCAGCCAATTTTTCCCAGTGGTCACTCGCGGTATTGCAGCGAAAACCATTGTAAAAGAGACGTCTGTAAAACTGCTGACAGGACGCCTCGAACTGCAAACAACATCAATTATGTCTCTTTCTATGATGAACTTTTGATCCATGGAGGTTTTATGTTTGTAAAACTTTCCTCGAGCCGAGAAAAGCGATTTAAAAATCCATGACATCATCACAATGTAAAGTCTATGGGCGGAGTGGGAACTCATGGGCGGGGCCAGCGGGGGAAACACTACTGTGCATATTCAGCAGGCCGCACAACGCAGAAGCAAACCCAGAAGCTAGAAACTTTTTTTTGGTGTATGCGCCAGGCGAGCAGTTCTTATAGAATGGGCGCCATTTTTAGTGCGGTATCCAGCTCTTAGAATACATCCATAGGAGGACACGGCTGTTTCCAAGATTTTGCAATGTCAAAAAGTTGTGTTACAGTATATAAATATTTAGTTTCACAAATTCAGATAGAAAATGTAAGTATCTAGTATTCATATTTTATGTTTTATTAAAACAATTCAACCATCCATTAAAGTTCTGGTATGACGGTAAACAAGTCGACTCCCAAACCGTCTGAGCGTTAATGAGATTATAACTGTGATGTTATTAATGAATTTCAAATTGTCTCTTAATCCCTTAAACTATTATTACTGAAAAAAGTAATCACATTACTGTTACACTGAGCTAACATAAGCTGAATACAGCAGCTTCACTGATTTGGTGAACAGAAAATGAAATGTAAGAAAGATTTTGTGGTTAAACTCAACCTGAGCTTCGTAGTTTTCTTTGTCGTAACTTTTACAAAACATGAACATTTGACATCACAGAGATTTAGGGTTTTATCTGTGTGTGTGTGTGTGTGTGTGTGTGTGTGTGCTGTTAAACACAATTATCCCCGTTTTAACGTCTTTATTAATGTTTGCAGCAATATTTCATGTTTTATGTGGAGAATGTTTGAATTGATTCTTTTGCTGCCATAGCAACCAGAACAAACAATACCATCTGGTAATTAATTTATCTCTTATTTTTGTATTACTGTGTGATATTTACCTGTCACAGGTCACGTTGCATTTAGAAGCAGACGTGTGTTTTAAATGAAGGACAAATTAAAGTGTAATCAATATCTGTGTGAATGATACTTGATTATATATTATATATTATATCTTAATAATCTCAGTGGGATGTATTTAACCTGTGTGTCGACCTTTATAAAACACACAGTGATGTACATGAACATTTTAGTGAATCCCATAATTTTAATGTTTTAAAATAAACATGTAAAAATATCTTTCTGTATAACTCTTCTTCAAATGTAAATATCCGTGGATCACAGGGTTGTTTGTTCCAGATGTAATCAGGCTGCTGTGACCTTTGACCTATTGTTGCTTGAGGAGTTGGGAAAGTGCAATGACTGAACACTACTAATACTGGCATTTCACTGTTTTCTTTTCAAGTCTTTATAGTATTATATAAGTCTTGAATTGTTTTAAAAACGCTGTCATATCACTGACAGAACAGTTGGTGGCGGTAGTGCGGCGTTTCATTGGAAAAGGAGGAAGACGAAAACAACAACAACAACAACAACGATGGCGGGCGACTTCATGCGAGTGTTGTTCTGTTTGTTGTCTACGTTGACAGCTTGTTTAGAGGTAAACGAAGCGTTCTACCACCTTTTCTCTGCTCAGACTGTTGTAATCTGCTGTAATAAACTAAATGTCAGGAAGTCGCCATGGAAATGGAAACATTTTCTTCTTTGCTGGTTTTCTGTAGCTGACATCCGCACGTGCTCAGTAGGAGGAGAATTACCTATTTTAATGATTTAATGTGGGCAGAGATGTTTGCAGAAACGAACTCCTGCTGTGGATATATGTGGACGTTTTTGCTTGAGAACAGTGTTTTAGAATATAGCGGCTTAATGTAGACATGGTGTTAATGCAGCTCTGATACAGTATTATGTATTGACTATATCAAAATGTCGATGGATTACATGCTGTCTACTGTGGACAGGCAATCTGAATGGACTCCACAACTACTGGTTAAATTTTTGTTTCTGTCGTGTCAAGTTTGTTCTTATGTAAGTTTGTATTGTCTACTGTTTCAGTTATTTTTTTCTCATCTTTATATTTGGCTTGTTTTGCTTTTTTCTTGTTGTATTGATCGATAGGTTTTTAAATGACAGTTGGTTTTATTGGTGCTGTTGTTGTTGTTGCGTGAACACCAGGAAGACCAGCAATCACTTTGTGGAAGCTGATGGGATCCAAATAAAGAATAAAGTGTAAATACATTGTAGAAAAAAATGCAGATCATAAATAATTTTAAACATTAAAAACAGTAGCTAATTTCATGAAAATCTATCGGAAGGATTATAACTTTAAAGCAGTCATAAGAGCTTTACTGTCATGTTGTTGTCATAGCAACGTCATCCTTTCCCTTCATTGATGGGGTTTTATACTGTTAGCATCATGTCATCTGTGTTAAAAGCCAAAAACTGCTTTTAAATGCTTTTCTTCATCGAGTAGTTATTGATAGATAAGATAGATTACATCAGTTTGTTCATGTATAAACACTAAACTTTGTCTTAATAAAAAGTCTCCAGCCTCCCTCCTCCTGCTGCGTCAGGTGACTCCCAGCCCATCTGTCTCCTCTCCGCTGGGAGACGGAGGTAGGAGGAGGGAGGAGGAGGGAGGAGGAGGAGGAGGGAGGAGGAAGAGGAGGAGGAGGAGGAGTGGAGGTAAATGAACAAGTTGCCACATGTTTCAAGGCTGCGAGGTGAAAGTGGCTCTGATGCTTTTAATTACACCTGGACGTCAAATCCCACAGTCTCAGTGTAACCAATGACAGAGAGAGAGAGAGAGAGACAGAGAGAGACAGAGAGAGACAGAGAGACAGAGAGAGAGAGAGAGAGAGAGAGAGAGAGAGAGAGAGAGAGAGAGAGAGAGAGACAGAGAGAGAGAGAGAGAGAGAGAGACAGAGAGAGAGAATCAATGACTAACGTTAATGAAAACACACACAAAAAAACATTGAATCTGAAACTGTCTCCTAAAAAATGTTGATATAGGACTAATTTTTTTTTTCAAATATGTTTTGTAGGATGTATAATTCTGCCCAAATTACTTTTTTTATCAGAAAAAAATGACTTTTCCTACATTATAGCTGCTGTCACTAGTTATGAACTAATCTGGCAATTATTTTTTTATTAATTGATTGATTTTTTGGTCTCTAAAATGTCAGGAGATCATGATCATCACAAGTTCAAATCTCTTATAAATATATAAAACAGAAAAAAAACAGCTAATTCTTATATGAGAGAAGCCGGAAACATAATATTTTGCTAGATAAATAAATGAATGATTAACTAAAATCTGTATATTGTTTGTAATTAATTTTCTTCTACTGGCATCTAAAGTATGATGAACGTCTTTACGGTTCTGTTGACTCAAACTCAGAGCGCTACACTGACGTCAACTCGCGGTTTAAATAAAATAAAATGAAATGGTGACTTGATGAATGAGACATGAGGTACACATCAACTTTTTCAAACTGTGTTGTGGAGAGTTAGATGAGAAGATTGATTCCTCTCTCATGTCTTTACGCTTAATATGAAGCTGCAGCCAGCGGTGGGTTAGCTTAGTTTATCTTAGCTTAGCTTATCTTAGTTTAGCTTTGACTTTTCCCCTGAGGTTGGTGTGACGCCATGTGATTGAATGACAGAGTTTAACAGCTGTGATGCTAGTAAAAATTAAATAAAATTATAAAAATCTATATATTAGTCTATAAATCTTTTAAAGTTTTGTCTGCAGGTCACATGACCTCACATGTGAACCGACTAGCCAGTAAAGCTTCAGCTTCAGTTCAACTGGACTGAACTGAAAGAAAAAAAATGAATTTCCAGACTTCAAATGTATTTTTTTAAATGTTTTCTCCTCTATATTAAAGTTTACACAGCTGTGACGGTTTATTCTGTTACAGGTTTGAACTTCAGTCTGTTAAATAAAACTTTACTTTTCGTCTATTTTTTTCCATCCATCCCTCCTTCAGTTTAGGCTTTATGGTTGTCTGCTGTTGTTTTTTAGAGCTGCAACATTACTTTTTAAACAAAAATGAAAAATTATTTTCTGGTTCCAGCTTCTCAAATGTGAAGATTTTTTGGTTTTCTTGGTTTTCTGTGATAATAAACTGAATGTTTTTGGGGTTTTTGACTGTTCTTGGCCTGTGGGACATTATATCAAGCAATTTTCACTATTTTCTGAAATTTCCCCGACCAAACGAAGAATCAATTAATATTTGGATGATTGATTGATAATTCATTTTATGAATCACTTTAAATAAAGTTTGCATCTCTTCCTTCTCTTCTTCTTTCTCCCTCATTCGGTCCTTTTGTTGCTTTATTGTTGTCTATCATTATTTTTTGTTGTTTTTTCAAGCAAAAAAGCAAAATATTTGCTGTTTCCAGCTTCTAAAATGTGAGGATTTTTTTGGTTTTCTTCATCTTTTGTGATAGTAAACTGAATATCTTCGGTCGGACAAAACAAGACGTCTGAGGTCATCGACTTGATGATGCTGTGGGAAATTACAAAGGTCATTTTTCACTATTTTCTGAATATTTATAAAAGTAATTGTTAGTTGCAGCCCAAAATAATGCAAAATAGTGATCATAAATAGAGTTTACGTCCTCTTTACTGTTTTTAATCAGTCTCTTCCTTCTCATCTCTCCACTTCTCCTTTCCTTCCATCTCTTCCAGTCTTTTCATTCACTCTGATATAATTGGTCTCAGTGTGTTTTTCTGGTCGTATGCTACATTAATTATCACAGCAATCAGACCGGGGACAATATGGCTTTATTTGTTCCTGCGGGAGAGCAATGTCAGAGTGTGTATGTGTGTGTGTGTGTGTGTGTGTGTGTGTGTGTGTGTGTGCAGACAGGTGATATTCACATGCATGTTAGATACAGCTGAGCACTTTTATGGCTCATTATAAGCTCTAACAAGGCTTCAGTAGCTGTATGTGTGGAGCCTGCTGGGAGCTGCTGTGAACACCTTCTCTCACACAGGGCAGCTGAAAACACACACACACACACACACACACACAAATAACACACAATACACACAATACACACAAACACACAATGGTAAAGAAAACAATTACAGTGAGTCAGTGTGTGTGTGAGAGAGAGAGATGTCAAAAGTCTGCAAACAGTTTTCAGATTTTTCTCTTGTTTTCTTTCTGAAATCTCTCACAAAACATGTTTATATGCACTTTAATATGAACTCTTATTATATTTTGCTATTTGTCTAAAACTTGTTTATTCGTATACAAACCTCACCTGAGACGACACCTGAGACTGAAGCGATGTTTTAAAGCACGCAGTTCAACACTTGACGCTATTTTTCTAGTTTTGTTAGAGCTGGTTTGTTAGAGATCGGATGAGTGTGATTGGCTGAAATACCTGTCAATCATAGCACTTTTTTTTTTCTTCCAAGAGACATATGTGGACCATCCATCCAGTTCATACTCTGACAGAGCAGAGATGTACAAAACCTGATGGTTCAACTCCGTCAGTCTCCAAGAAATTTATATTTATATTCTACTAAAGTGCAGCAGCAGAAACGTTTAGAAGGAAACATAATGCTGCTTTACTTGACTTTACTTTTGGTTCAACTGTTCTGTTTTGACGTCCCTCGCTGTGCTTATGGCTCATCTCATAACTGTGACCGCCGACATCCGCGTTAGCCGTGTGCTAACATGTAGCTGCTAACAGTTAGCGATGCACGTGTAACGATCCGCATCGTCTTCACACAAATACAGTCTGCTGGATGGTAATATGAGTCTCAGCTCTGTTGATGTAAGCTACAGATTGGTGAGATAACAAGCAATGACAGAGAGGCTGATAAATACATGTAGAGTTTGGTACAGTTTGGATGCGTCTGGTATAAATGTGGACACTGTTAGTGGTAATTGTGACCAAAATAAACTCAGTTATGAGAGGGAGTTTGTGTAACCTAGTTTTATTTAGCAGAGACATAAAGAAGTTAACAGTCACTCTTAATGTTATTTTATTTTATAGCATCTTTTAAAAGTTTCATAGTTTTGCTTTAAGGTCTGGTTAACTTTAGGAGACCTCTGTCGTCATGGTTACAATAATAACAACGTAGGGATGACTGTGGTCATGTTTTTTTTTTTCTTTTAATGTTGAGAGTCAGTAGGAAACAGGAAGCGAACAGTGATGTTGTGTAAAAGCGGATGTAGCTGGAGGAAGCTTCCTGAAGCCGACCAATCAGAACAGAGCGGGCTCATCAGGAGGCGGGGCCTTAAAGAGACAGGAGCTAAAACGGCCTGTTTCAGACAGAGGCTGAACTGAGGGGCTGCATAAAGGACCAGTAGAAGATAAATAAGGAGTTTTTAACTTGAAATCATGCAAAGATATTCCAGTAAAGCCCCAGAATATAAATATAGAGCTGGAAATGTGCAGAATATGTTCCTCTTTAAAGTCTGATCCATCCATCCACAACAACCTCCTCCCTACGAGGACTTTGTTGCTCTATAATAACTTAATTAATACGACTGCTAGAGGGCGCTGTTACTTGAACATAAATATACAGTATGATGCTTTGGGTTGTTTGCTGAAACTACCAACTATCATATTTCTCAGGAGGACAGTCTAACAACGATGCACAGAACAGAAAAAAAGGATAATACTTAGCTGTTCGTCAGTGAACATCGATTGTAAAATAGAACGATTTTTGGAAACAGAAGAATAGAGCAGAAGAAGAAAAACATAGATAGATAGACACTCATGTGCTGCACACACACAAACACAAACGCACACACACACACTCCAACACTCCAACACCTGTGCTAATGAAGCTGAGCTGCAGCACACATCGTCCTTGAGTCTGTCAATCAAGTGCTTACTAATGGGCCCCTGCACACACACACACACACACGTACACTTAGTGAGACACGTGCAAACACTCAGTAACATGCACACACACTCTCACAGCTGTACCTTCCTATTGAGAGAAGGATTTCATTGAAAAGGCTGTAATCTGCCCACACAGGCTCTCAACCAGCAGGATAATAAGAGAGGGGAGAGAGAAGAGAGGAGGATTCATTTAACAAAATACTGTGAGATAAAATGAAAACATGTAGAGAGAGAGAGATAAATAAAAGAGATATAAAGAGGAAGGAGGATGTCAGAGTTACAGTCTGAGATTTGAAAACCACATTCCTGATACTATTTAGGGTGAACGTTTTATCAGCAGCAGCCCTTCAATGTATTTAAATTCTGCAACTTCACCTCTATATAGTGGTTTTCATTGTTACTGGCAGACTTAAATGACCATATCAGTGGTTTTGGATGTTTAAATGAGAACTTTTAGCATCGAACCAATTTAGCATTGAACTTCTATAACGTTATTGGACCCACAATGAACAGGTTTTACAGAAAAAAAGTATAATAATTGATGCAGCAGAACCACGTCATTTTTATTCCACATGTCCTTCTTCCTTGTTAAAACCTGGTGCCTACATTTCCCACAATGCAACTGGAGATTATAGTGTATTATGCTAGTAGCGGCTAACCTAGCCTGGAGCTGCTAGCCTCTAGCAGAGAGGAGGAGCTACGGAGGTCTGCTGACCTCACTTCCTCCTAACTCCACAACCCCAGATTTTTTTTCAAACTTGTAGTCTTCAGCCCCAACCGACAGCGACTCAAGTGACATCACTTGAGGTAATTTGTCAGATTTCCAACTCCGTGTCCTAGAAATTATTGTTCAGATACGACTAAACTGCAACAGCAAGAAACATTTTGCTAGAAGTTTGATGCTGCTGAATTATGTTTTCTCTCAACATAATGAGAAAATTCTGTTAATTGACATATTTGGCAAGTTGCAAAAAAGTTGATACTGAATGTTTGGTGTCTGTCCCCCATCCACCGCAGCCTCACAACGATATATTAAATGTGAACATAATCCAGGCAGAGATTATGTTTGTCAAAGCAACATAACTGGGAAAACAGTTTAGTTGTATATGAACATAATTTCTCGGAGACGGAGCTGCAGATTTCATGTGGAAACATGCTGAGGTTGAAAATCCCTGCAGTTCTCCTTTATGCTAAATAGCTAACATGTGTTTAGACTACAGGTTCTTCTTTAACTGCCCAGTAACGGCAAAAAAAGTGCAAAAAAACCCCCCAAAATACAGTCTAGCAGTCAAACTGAATGTCACAAGTCAAATATTCCCTTTGTGCTGGAGGAGGGAACACACGTGTTGTTATGCGTGTGCAGTGATCGTTTCCCTGTTAGCGATGAATGCTGCATCAGAGGACACACAGAGCGAATCTCGAATGCAAAACATCCGTGTGAATGAATTGTTAAACCGAGCGCACAGACTGGCAAATCGTGACCTCCGTCCCGCCAGATATTAAACACAAAGAAGGCGAAAAAATATATCCAGCATACTTGGATCTGCAGCAAACAACATAAAAACATGTTTGCATTTCATACAGATGCGGTAACAGATGTTTTGTAGCTGCGCTTCTCTGTGATCTCCCATTTTAAATGTCAATCCAGCCGGTCTCGCATCTCATTAACTTCAAATACAACTTAATATAAAAAATAAAGCTGTTTATTTTGTCCGACGATGTTGTGATCTTATAATAATGATTTTAATTTGCAGCTCAGCAGCTCGGCCGTTACTTCTGGTTGACAAAATTTCATACTTTTTCTCTTATCTGACAACAGAAATAGAAAAATATGTAAAATTCAGCTGCTTTAAAACCAAAACAGCAGCTTCCACATCTCGAGTCTGAAGTATCTGAAAGATGCTTTGAAACTGACTCCCGTTCAAAATACTTCAACTTCTGAAATACTGACACAGTCGTTTGTTTCAATGAGTCTAAATCTCTAAATTCAGGCCCTCTAATAAATGCGCTGGTGGTCATTTTGAAAGATTAGAAAACTTTACATGCAGAATATGGTTAAAACACAGTATATATGATCACAGAGAGCAGAGGGTTAATAAACCTGTTGTATGAGCAAAAACCCCACATGATGTCTCTCACTCTGTTTCTGTGTCCTTTTGTAAGAAGCAGCGAGAGATAAAAATAACAGAGAGATGTTAATGGGGTTCTCAATATATGATGAGAAACTCAAGAGCAGCGTCTCTCTCTCTCTGGCATGGTTCAGCAGAAGAAAGTGAGTGAAAGAGAAGAGATCAGAGAGAGAGGAAGGATGTGTGCGACAGTGGCGGCCGGTGACTCAAAAAATTGGGGAGGACGGGAGGAATCTTACAACAAGCCGCATCGAACTATATCGTTGACCCACCTGATGAAATCGGAGGGGTGGGGGGGCAATTTTATATGCCAATAAAACAATTTGCTTGAGTGGTGAAAAGGCTGTAAAGACATTTAGCATCAAAGAAGTGCTCATTTTAGCCGTGGAGTGGTTCAAATGTGTCATTTTACCTACAAAGTGAAATTCAAATTTGTAGTATTGTTCTATTGTTACAACAGATTTATGTTCTCATCAAAAACAGACAAGATATCACATGATTTACACTTGTTTCCTATATATTTTCTTAGTATACAGAAATATAAAAAGTAGCATAAAGCTTATAATGTGATACAGGAACAGATCAGTGCTGAATACTAGAAATATTCACAGATCTAAAAGTGTATGTTCACATCAGAAAGTATTAATGCATGTATCAAATACATGACTTACACACTCTTATCTATGTGCACGACATACAAAATTGCATTTAGCAAGGAACTTTTGCCCCTGGTCTTAAATGAAAACAACATTTAAGATGTCCAATGTTTAAATAAAATAAAATATATAAAATATTCAACGCTCAGTTATTGCAATATGAGACATGATACCGTCCTCTTTTAAACAGTGAATGTTTCACACGCTGCCCTTTCTCCTCCCGCCCTGCAGGTGTTGCTGTTGAAGCATTTTAAACAGAATTTCACTTATGGATTTTTTTCCAATGAAGAGAGAAAAAATACTTTATAAATAGTATAAATAGTAGATTTGTAATGGTTTATTTCAACCAAATATTGTTTTTTTAATATTTTGATCTCCCTTTTGCCTCTCAAAAAACTAGAGGATCAACCTCCTCTGCCTCTATGGACCAGCCTCCACTGGTGTGCGAGCTTGTTGAAACACACACTAACACACACACACACACACACAGAAACAGAGTGTGTGTGTGCAAGCTGTTTGTGTGACAACGCGACAGTTTTGGTCGTCCTGCTGGTGTGTTGTCGCACTTTTCCTCCGACACACAAACATCATCAAAGATCCTGAAAGCTTTCAGCCGCCGTATGCACTCAGACATCAGACTGAAAACAGGAAACAAACTTCCAAACCTCAACACGGAACTTTTCTAAGATGTTCTTTGGTCAGAGAAACAAAACAAAGTCACCTGATGATGCATCAGCTGATCCATGCCGGAGGTTTTGACTTTGTTAGATCTTCATTTGTTCTTCATCTGAAACCATAATGTCAGTATAATAGAGCCGAAGTGAAACTGGAACTTCCAGGAAAATTATATAAGGTGCGTTTCTGTCAATCTGTTTTATTCACATTTTAAAATTCAGGCATAAAAGAACTAAATGGAAACGCAAAAATTCTCAAAAATCCTGAAATATTGCAAAAAGTGTTTCCTGTTGTCTGAGGTGTAACATCAGCACAAATGTAAACAGACTGAGTGAATAAATGATGACGTACATGAATCATGTGACTTAAACGACACTGAAGAGCTGAAAACATCAGATCTGTGTGGAGCGATGATGAGGAGACTGTAACCTTCCTCACATCAATACATGAAACTAACAGAAACATCATATTTCCATCATTTTTTCCATCATTTGAGCTTTGACTGTCGCTCTCGTGTCGTCTTCTTCTTCTGCGACGGTTTAATGGCACCGACTGGAGAATTAGCGCCACCAGCTGCTGGCTAGTGATATTAGTAGTAACATCCGATCTAATATCGTTTATTTAACATTTCTACAATCTAGTAGCCTTTACCCAACAGCGTTTCCCATTAATCTCTAGAACACAGCGGGTTAAACATCACAGCTGGGTTGATGGGTCACAGTTAGTTCAGACGTGTCTGTAAAAACAGCAGACTGAAAGAGACTGTCATCCCAAGAAAAACAACACAACAGGTCGTAATGTCAGTCGCCAAACAATGAGATATAGTTACGTTTGAGTGACAGCTGCAGTGCTGCAGCTCAGATGACGTTTATATATGTGGAAAGATTTCCTCATTCGGAGGAAGAGGCTGGATGGAGGCAATAATTAAGTTTTCTAATTAAAAAGCTACGATCGCCTCCTAACCTCAACCCCGTGGTTATTATTGTAGCCATGACGACGAAGGTGGCCTAACTTTAAGGAAGTAGTAACTTTAACCCACCACATGTGTCTCTAACCTTAACAAAGTGATCATTTTAACCCCAAACCATCATCGGTCCCTAAACCAAACCAGACTTTAACCACAGCGTCGTCACATCATAAAACATCGTTATTGTTTAACAGTGACGTGTGACGGTTTTGGATTAGAAAACGCTGCTATGTATATGTGTCGTTCTGGAGTCACGTGATCAAACCGCGTATCTGGTTGTTTAAGTTGGAGAAGTTGTTGGAATAGAAACACGATGAGAGAGTTGGTGAATTTTCTGGATGTGACTAAGTAACTAAGTTACGATGATGCAAGTATTCTGAGGTCGTATATTGTAATGGGAACTGTAGTTTTTTGTTGTTGTTTATGCATATTAACGGTTGTTTACCTTTATTAAAAGTGGAGACGATAACTGTGCTGAAGCACACAAAAACAAACATGCTGAAGTCTAAAAAAAGAGATAGATTTCTTTATTTTTCACTATTTTGTGTCATTATTTGACAGATGACACGCTTGTGTACGTCTAAATCTGTGGGGGATGAAGTGGGATTTATTCTCATTTTCATATCATTACAACAATTAAAAACATGATCAGAACTGAAGCTAAACTCTAAACGACACACAAAATTCTTCATTTCAGATTTTCATGAATATATATTTCCATATTCATGCTCCCCGGAGGAGGTTAAACGTGTTGTTTTCAGTGACTTCCTCCCTGAAGCTTTTTAACAGGGCGGCGCCTCGTTCAACTCCCACACTGATCCGTATCGGTACACAACAGCGCTGCGTTTGCTCAATAGATTTTCTGAGTGGGTGTGATGGCGTGTTTAAGAGTACAGCGGCCGCCTGACAAACAACAACAAGACGGCTTTAATGACAGAGAGAGAGACACACAGAGAGAGAGAGAGAGAAGTGGCAAAATGGCAGGAAAAGAAGGCGAGGAAGTGTGTGTGAGAGAGAGAGAGAGACTGAGTTTAAAAAAAGTAAAGGAGGGTTGTCATGGTAACACGGTAACATGGTTGGTTGTTTAGATGTCAATCAAGAGGGATGCAAGGAGAAGAGAAAGAGAAGATTATAGAGGTTTTAGCTTTTATTTTAAGGCTATTTTGGAGGCTGTAGTTTGTGGTGCTGTTAGTAATAATAATAATAATAATAATTATAATAACTTTATTTTTGTGGCACCTTTCATACAGAAAAATGCAGCTCAAAGTGCTTCACAGAAAAGGAAATTACATGAAATAAGTGCTTCACATCAAGAAAAAAACATAAATGGCATAAATTGGATATAAAAATAAGAAAATGTACATAGAAGGATAAAATAGAGTGATGAAATAAAATAAAATAACATAAAATGAAATAATTAAGAGTAAAATAAAGTTAATAATAAAGTTAAGACAGAATACATAGGATGTAATAAATCATTCAGTGACTTTTTGGATTTATATTCTTGATACTTCCGTCTTGAGGATTTTGGTTTAAAGGTTTTTTTTTTTGCAAACTTCCACTCCTGAACCTGTTACCTGTCACTTATTTATATTTATTACATAATATCCTGGTTCACTCATTTGTCACATCCCGCATTGACTATTGCAACGCCCTCCTCACCGGACTCACCTCCAAACTCAACAGCAACAGACTGCAAATGATTCAGAACTCGGCCGCCCGGATCATCACCACTGTTCTCATCCAACTTCACTGGTTCCCTGTACGATACCGCATCCACTACAAAAACCTCCTCCTCACCTATAAAGCTCTCCACAACCTAGCCCCTACTTACCTCCGCGACCCTCCGCTCTACCTCTACTAGACTCTCATCCATCCCCACGTCACACCTCAGTACCATGGGTGCCCGAGCCTTCAGCTGCTCAGCACCCAGGCTCTGGAACCCCCCCCCCCCACCCCCTGTTTTTATACTGATGTTTTGTTTTAATTGTTTGTTTTTCTATTATTCTTTTATGCTTGTATTTCTTGTAAGGTGACTATTACTATTATTAATATTGTTAGAGATGTGGAATGTATTTGACTCATGCGTGGCGGTTCAGTCTTTATATAAACACCAGAAAACGGTGACAAATGTCCGTCACAGTTTCCTAAAGCTCAAGGTGACGTCGTCAAACCGCCTGTTGTCTTCAACCAACCGTCCAAAATCCCAAAATATTGAATTTAATGTCACTTAAAACCAAGAAAAGCAGTAAATCCTCATGTTAACGATTATTTTTCTGTTTATTGACTCATTGAGTTTTCGACTAATTGTTTACTTTCGACTTTGTTTACTTATCTCATTATATATCTCACCCTCAAATATTTATATTTTACTACAAATAATTTAAAATATATTTAGTAGGAAGTGTGACTGTGATTTTTTTTTCAGGCTCTGATTTAATTGTATTTGGCCTTGATATGCATATTTTACAACAAATACTTTATTATTAATTTGGATACACTCTGTGGGCACTGATAATGTATTTCATCTTGTTTATATATGAATGTTTATGTATGTCGAGAGGATGGAAACGAAACCTTTTTCAATCTATTAAATATTTCAGTGGCTAAAATCCAGTGTGTACATGTTTCTATTTCTCATCTCATTTATACTGTTTTAATTAGAGCCGACTAATGGATGCATCAGACTTAATAAGCTCATCATATACAGTATGTGTTGTATGCAAAATCTTAATTTGTAAAGGATGCTGCTTTGGCAATACTGTACATATGATGACAGTATAATGACAATAAGTATATATATATATATATATATATATATATATATATATATATATATATATATATATACATATAGTGAGATAAGTGAGACAGAGACACAAACAAGAAGAAAGAGAGAGTAGTAATTGGTGTGAGGCTGTTTGGGAGGCAGATGAGAGCAGACTTAACGAGCTGAGCCTCCAGCACCAATTAACCAACAACCTACAGACGTGTATAGAAGACAGCCACCACAATTAAACACACACACACACACACACACACACACACACACAAGGTGAGGTGTCAGGAGGAGGATGTTTCTCAGCTGGTCAGATGAGTTTTTTTTTTTTTCTTCTGATCAAACTAGAACAAAAAGATAAATGAAAAGTCTTTGAAACTGTACGAGACTCTACGAGCTGCTGCAGGAGGACGAAGCTTCACCGCATGAAAGTTAAAGTCATGTGATCATATGTTCATGTGTTCATATGTTTATGTTTTCTGGTTTACTGGTTTTGCTGGTTTTCACTTTCAGTCTCTACTTCTATTTCTCTGCTTCTCGAAGTCTCTTCATACCTTCAAATATGAGAGTTTTGTTTTTCTCAGAAGAACCAGCAACTATTTGAAAATGAAATAAATACTTGATGTGAATTATTCTATTTAATATTTATGATGAATTATACATATGTAGCACTTAGACTAAAATATTAATTACAAAATGCTTTTTTATGTGAATTCTGACGATGTCGAGCAGAAACACAGAAACACAACAATGAGCTTTAACAGCCTCATAATCTATAAAAAAACAACAAATACAACACACATTTTACATTTACAGCTTCACGTTTGGGTCTCAGAGTCGCTGAGGATCATATGTCGAAGGTTGAAGATGATGAGCTAATAACAGTTAATAAATCATTTTGTCATGTTCTTTACATTATCTTGTCTACTGAAAACAAACTGTTTTGTTGTGTTTGTGTCTTGTTTATCACTTTTTGACTTGTTCCTGAAGGCAGAAGCTGCATTTCGTCTGTCTCGTCTGTCGCTCGGTTCGCAGCAGGAGGCTGGAAGTTCGTCTGTTAGCGAAACAAAACACCAGGACGCTGTCAGGAAGAGAGAACGTTTAAATTCAGCCGTCGTTCTTAAAGATAACAAGCTACTCTGTTTTCCTGGTCAGCCGATAAAACGACAAACATTTTTTCTCCTCGATGGATGCTGCAGGTTTTTATATTCTGACCTCCAGTTTACAGTATTTTCACTTCGTTTCTGAGTTTTGACAAACGGCTAAGAATACGACAATACCCATGAGCCTCTGCTGCTGCTGTTGCTATGGAGAAGAAGAAGCCAGTCAGATGAATTCAAAGCGCTTCGTTGTTGAGGTTGTAAACAAAACAAGTCACCATAGTTACCAAATTCACTCAAAAGTGACCCAGAAATGAAAGGTGAACCGATCAAAGCTGCAGATTGTAAAACTCGTTTTCTCAATATCATAATTTTTTTAGCGGCACATGTGACTGAATTTTAAGCTCGGTGATTGGCTCGGTAGCTTTTGTACTGATAATTCAACCAGGAGAGTTTCACGCTGATCTGAACTGTAGAAGACAGAACTGAGTCATGTAACGTTGTTCAAATGATGTGATTTTTACTTCATTTTTACTCTATTTTCACACGAGTGAATAGGCGCCATCTTTGAGTCCAGCATCCAGCTCCTGTGGTCAAGACGGCTTTCTATTGGTCAACTTTACGTACTTTATTTTACTGATCATACTGATCTGATTTCATTGGCAAGCTGATGTGATCCGGCTTTTTATCTGAAATATTATATATATATATATATATATATGTATATGTATATAAATACATGAATAAAATATATAAATTCAGTCGGTTAATTTGACTAATTACTGGAACATAAAGACGACACACTGATCATCTCCTGTATGTCTGCTTCACTGACTCCACTCTGACCTGAGGAGGGCTGAAAGCTCTAATTATCACCACTGCTGTGTTACTGTGGATAAAGGTGTGTGTGTGTGTGTGTGTGTGTGAGAAAGAGAGAGAGAAATGATAAGGGCCTGTGGGAGAGATAACAGTTATTATGGCTCTCTGTGGACACCCCCTGCCCCCCCACCCTCCACCCTCCACACACACACACACACACACACACACACACACTAGGCAGGTCAATTTACAGCTAGCAACTGTAGACTTGCTCGTGTCCCGGCGGGCTTTATTACTGTGTGTGTTGGGCCGTGGACTGATGGCTCACTATGGCCTTCACACACACACACACACACACACACACACACACACACACACATACATGCACAAACAACATGGGCATTGTGGGCACGGAGGTGGGTAAACAGCATGCAAACACACACACGCTGACAAGCAAGAAAACATGTAGAAACTTATGCAAACATGCAGTAATGTGTGCACACAGTCTGGTAAACAACACGTGTGTGTGTGTGTCCAGGAGCAGAGGTGAGTAAACAATCATAAAACACTCACACATAGTGACAACTAAACACGCGTGTAAACCAGCAAAATAAAAACACACACACACACACACACACACACACACAGAAGCTCTTTATGCACACCACCTAACAAACATGTTATGTCATCGTACCGCTCGGCATCATGGGATGGCGCTCAGCCTCGCCGCTAACCTGCTTCCTCCTCGCTGATTTGTTCAATTACTCCGTGTTGATTCAGCTGCAGCAGAGTTCTTATTCTTATCATTATTATTATTATTTTTAAAGCACCTGAGTGAAGAACTTTTAACGTGATTATAACAGCTTTTAAATTATTCTCATGTTTTGTTTTTGTTTGTAAGAAACATATAAAATAAATAAATAAAGTTAAGTTTTAAGAAGTGATTTAAAAGATGTTACTGGTTCCACAGCCTCAGTGTGTATTTTTATACCACCACTAGTAATAAGAGGAAACTTTATTTATAGAACCTTTTAAAACAGTGTTATATGAGAAAAACAAAAACAAAATCAGCACAAAAAATTTAATAAAGTCCAGAAAATAAACAGAGACTAAAACAGAATCAAATGTCAAAAAACACAATAAAATAAGAGAAAATAAACAAATAAAACAACATAAAACAGCAGAAGTGGAGACAAAAACATTAGAAAAGAGGTTTTATTTAAAAAGATGAGTTTTAAGAAGTGATTTAAACGATGTTACTGATTCTGCAGCCTCAAAATGCAGCAGCGTGTATTTAATACAACCACAAATAATAATAATAATAAGAAGAAACTTTATTCATATAGTAACTTTTTAAACACACACTCTCTCACACACATTCATACACGGATGGCTGCCATGTAAAGTATCGACCTGCTCATCAGGAGAATCTAATGCATTCACACACAGCAATAGAATAAAATGTCAAAACTACAATAAAATAAGATAAAAACAGTAAAATAAACACATAAAACACGAGAAAAGAGATTTTATTTAAAAAGATACATTTTAAGAAATGATTTAAAAGATGTTACTGATTCTGCAGCCTCAAAATGAGTCATTGGAAATGATGCAGCAGTGTGTATTTTAATCTTAGACTGTAAAAACAAAATATGGATGTAGCCACTGTGACGTCACTCGTTGGTTTGTGAACTGCTGTTCTGAAGCCTCAAGTTTAACGATTGACCATCGCCATCTTGGATTTGACCATCACCATGTTTGATTTTTGGAGCCAGAAGTGACCATATTTGGGCGTTTACAACCTAAGGTTAACAGTCTTAATGCTAATGCTAATTTCGGCTATAGCGAAAAAACAGACCCGAAAACCATTAAAACAAAATGTGTTCACCGGAAAAACTGATCATCCGACTCCTTAGAGGATCTTTAATCACGACCAAACTCTGAACAAGACTTTTTGTAGGCGACAAAAATGTTACAATTAATTTTCATGAACTGGAAACACACTGTGAAATAGAAGCAGCTTCGCCTTTACTCTGTGAATCTGGGGTTACGCCATAGTTATGTTACGTAATTAACGTTGTCACCATGGTAGCAATCACAATGTAGCCACGGCGTAAGGCATACACTGCTTTATCTTCAAATAAACGGAACCATAATTTACATAACGAACATCATGCTGTATTGAATAAGACTTGATACTAGTGATTGAGACCATAAACTCGTTAGGA
Source organism: Thunnus albacares (assembly GCF_914725855.1). Taxonomy (NCBI): domain Eukaryota; kingdom Metazoa; phylum Chordata; class Actinopteri; order Scombriformes; family Scombridae; genus Thunnus; species Thunnus albacares. The sequence continues at coordinate 28,330,458 of NC_058120.1, read as the reverse complement.
AACAGTTTACTGGGGTAATAAATCAAGAGAGAAGAAGAGTCATTTTCTCATAGACTTCCATACAACCGGGGGAGTCGCCCCCTGCTGGCCAGTAGAGAGAATGCAGCTTTAAGGCATTTCCGCGTTGGCTTTGCTTTTCAGACCCGATTGATTGATTTTAATACACAGCCATCACATTGCATCGTGGGTAATGTAGGCACCATGATGTGTGGAATAGAAAAGACAATCCCGCTGGATAAAATATTATCCTTTCTATTTTTATTATTTCTTATTGTTCATCAGTGCAATGCTGAATCTGTGGAGTTCAAATTATCTGATCATGTTTTTCAGGTCTGTTGGACCGGATCACAGGTACAGGTGTTTCCATTATTCTGTCCACCCCTTCATTATAGCTGTTATCATCTCCTCCATCATCATCTGCACCATCATCATCATCGTCATGAATATTAAATGTGTGTGTGCGTGTAGATAACTGACAGTTACAACTTGATCTCTCTCTCTCTCTCTCTCTCTCTCTCTCTCTCTCACACACACACACACACACACACATATACACATACACACACACACACACACACACACACAGAGGACCAATTAAAGTTGTTTGTCAGAGAGGGAAAATAATTAAAGATGCTTTGTTGTTGCTGCTGCGGATGTCGCTCTGTGTGTGTGTGTGTGTGTGTGTGTGTGTGTGTGTGTGTGTGTGTGTGTGACAATATGGTTTCATCTGGCACTCTTATTCAATTTACTTCCTGTCTGTCTCACTTCAATTCAAATTCAACTTTAGACACAACAAATAAGTTTTTAAACTTTCTTTGCTACACAGACGAGAAAAAAATCATCCAGATTGTTTTTTTTTTTTTTTAATTATTGTCTGTTACTATTTATTTAATGTCTTATATGTAATTAGTTTTGTAATTTAATTGTGTTCGCTGTAATTGTGATTTTGCATTTGTATCATTTATTGTAGTGTAAATTTAATTGTCATTACATATACATATATGTATATACATATACTACAGTAGCTTGTATGAATGTTATTTATAGACATTCAAGAGAAGCGTCAACAAAAAAACTGATGTGACAATGATGCAGTTTTTGAAAAAAATGTGTAAAATGAATCATAATATTCACAACATTTCAGGATTGGTTTTGTCAGAAGCTGAATAAATCAGTTGTATAAGCTGTTTACATATTTAATCTTAAAACATCTTTATAATATTGTTTTTTCAGTAACATGTTTTTACCTTACAGTTATTTTATCTTTTTTTATTTAACTTTATCCTATTTTATTGCATTTATCAATGTTTTATTGTTTTATTGTCAGTTATGATTCTTTTCTTTTATGTTGCATGTATTGTGCATGAATTGTGCAATAAAAATAAAGTTTATTATTATTATTATCATTATTATTATTTAGAACCATGTTGATATGAAACACAATATCCTGATCTTTATTCTTTAATTAATCTGCAAAAGTTATTCATCAGTATATAAGTGTAATAAAGCTTTGTCTTTTTTGCTATTATACAAACACACACACACACACACACACATACACACGCACACACACACACACACACACACACACACACACAGATACACACACACACACACGCACACACATACACACACAGTGAAATAAATTCATAAATCATGTGTTTGTGAATTGTTTTGACGGAAAACAGTTCTGTGTGTGTGTGCGTGTGTGTGTGTGTGTGTGTGTGTGTGTGTGTGTGTGTGTGTGTGTGTGTGTTTCCAGTGGGAGGTCTGTTTCTTAAGCACAACACAATCACTCAAACATTCATAACAGGCTGATTAAAGCGTCACCTACCCTTTATTGTTGTTGTTGTTGAGTGAAAATGTTAAATATTCATTATGGATAAGAAATATATAATTCAATATCTCTACAATCACAGCAGGCACCAAATATTCTGTGAAAAAAACTGTAGTTTGTCACATAAAGTTTAATTTTATGTGGAAACAGTCATTCACCTCCTGTTTGAGCCTCTGGCTTTGTGTATTGAAATATGTATCAGTGTTTGTAAATTGATAAATGATTCCCAGCAGGATGGATCGCAGTCTGCAGCGCACACACACACAGCAGGCTCATCAGCTGATTTATGTTAGTAAAGAGAAACGTATATGAATCGTACAGGATGTGCACATTTTACACTCCTGTGAAGCCTCTGCTGCTGCTGCTGCTCTGACAGCAGGACGCTGCACTGAATGTGAAACTTTAAGGACTGATGACTGTCTTTTATAATTTTCATTTTCACAGTAAGCATGAAAACAATGATACAAGAAAGCAAATATACACATACATACTAGGGACGTGCAGAGAGCCCAGTATTTGTATTTATATTTGAATAAAAGTGGACAGAGGCTTAAAAATCCTGTTTTTGTTTTTATTACGCTTTTAATTTCAGAAAATTAAAGTGTTACATTAAGTGTTCATGAAGCGTGTGTCAGTAGTTCCGTTTTATCTCTGGGGAACACTCCCAACTCTGGGACTGATGTCCAAATTAGGAAATGTGCGTCATGCAGCAGGTGGATGTGACTCCCCTCATTGAGACCTGCTGATAGACGTCATTTGTATGAAACAAATATTCGTAAAAAAAAAAAAAAAAAAAGCCCACTATTTGTGCTTTGCCGAATAATGTATTTGTATTCAGGCACACCCTACTACATACAGTATATTAGCGTATACTTTGTATTTACACTAATATTTGTATTAGTGTATGCTGTACATGTAAACCACTTTGATCAAAATTCCTGCGCTGCACTGTATGAGTTGTGCTATATAAAGGAAACTGAATTGCTTATTTTTAGTTGGACCAACCACAGAGCAGCTCTATCACCCCCGAAAGTCTGTCCGTCACTGAGTCTCTGAGTCTCTAGGCATCCTTCAATATCAAGTACGTCATGTTCAAACTAGCGTACTTGCTAGTTCGGACTCGGCAAGTTCGACTCAGGAATACAAACTTCTGAGGACGGGAAGACGCAGTACGATCATTCTGCAACTGGAACAGCAGCTGCTCAGTTTCAACACAACTAGCTGACTGTACTGTGACAAAATAATCTCAACTCGAAGCATACAGACGGAGAGGAAGAGGAGGAGAGAGGAGCTCAGTGCATCATGGGAAGTCCCCCAGCAGTCTAGGCCTATAGCAGCATCACTAAGGGCTGATCCAAGGCGAGCCTGGTCGGCCCTAACTATAAGCTTTATCAAAAAGGAAAGTTTTAAGCCTACTCTTAAACATAGAGAGGGTGTCTGCACCCCGGACCAAATCTGGAAGATGGTTCCACAGGAGAGGAGCCTGATAGCTGAAGGCTCTAAAGACTGTAGGAACCACCAGTAAGCTGCATTCTGGGAGCGCAGTGTTCTAGTGGGATAATACGGTACTATGAGCTCTTAAAGATATGATGGTGCCTGACCATTAAGGGCTTTGTAGGTGAGGAGAAGGATTTTAAATTCTGTTCTTTATTTTACAGGAAATGGGAGAAATGTGATCTCTTTTTCTAGCTTTAGTCAGAACACGTGCAGCTGCATTCTGGACCAGCTGGAGAGTCTTTAGAGACTTGTTAGGGCAGCCTGATAATAAGCAATAATCCAGCCTAGAAGTAACAAATGCGTGGACTAGTTTTTCTGCATCTTTTTAGGGCAGGATGTGCCTGATTTTTGTTAGTGTTAGCTCCACTAACACTGTTTTTCTCACAAAATATAACCTCATTGACAGAGAGATGCAGTGAATTGTTATTCAGTCTGTAAACTGTTGCTTCATAACATAAAACACAATTGAATACAGACTGATCTGTTTATTTTAATACATTTATATTTATATAGATGTGTGCATATGGAGCTCCAGAGGCAGCACTGTTGTTCTGTCCAGTACAAACATGAAGCTTCACTTTACATTCAGACAAACTAATGCGTCAGCTACAATTGTTAGATTTCTTCCATGAGTTTTTAACTATATCTTTTAACCGGATGAAGGATTTTAGTCATTAGATATCTTACCTTTCAGAGAAACAAGCTGAGCAAACGTTAGCAGCAGCTCGGCTAACAGACGCTACCAGACGTCCTGTTCCCGCTGAACAGCGTCAGAGAAACACTGATTTTTCACGTGAAACTGCTTTATTCAGTGTTTTAATCACCACGTCTGAACACTGTAGTAATCCTAACCCCCCAACAACTCCCATGATCCCACGCTAACACCGTCATCACACTCCGTCTTTTGTTATATTTTGATAGAGAGACACCATAGTGGCTAAAATTACATATTGTGCTGCTTTAACCTGGCTCAAAATCTCTACCATTGCTGTCAGTTGGTTTGAAATGCATTCTGGGATACTTGGCTGTCTCAAGTCCACACAAGTCAGCTCCTGATGTATCCTCGATAAACAGCGGAGCAAGAACACATCTGGCTGCGACTGACGATGTTTCACAAGAACACAAGAACGCAGATTGACAAACGCCTACTGAGTCTCTGACTGAGTGATGAAGTTACACGATTGGTCAGACGGTCGAGTGCTGGAGTTTCCCCATTGGCTGTTGCTCTTTCATAATGATTTAGTGTGAACAGTTTCTATTATTTTTTACAGCGTGAGCTCTGTGATGAACCGTTGTGTCGTCTGCATGGTTTGCTGCGTATTCACCAGTCTGTCTGCTTTGCTCTGCAGGTGGCTTATTGGCTCAACTGGGAACACCTGGCGCCAGTGTTCGAGCTCACAAAGCGGGCTCATCGGGAGGCGGGCCTTAAAGAGACAGGAGCTAAAACGCTAAGGGGCTGCATAAAGGACCAGTAGAAGATAAATAAGGAGTTTTTCACTGTAAATCATGCAAAGATATTCCAGCAGAGCTCCAGAATATAAATATAGAGCTGTAAATGTGTATGATATGTCCTCTTTAACTATAACACACAAGTAATTAACATAGTGTTCATTTACTATAATTAGTAGCTATATTATCATTTCTGTCAAAACAAATTTGCACTGAAATACATAAGACAGATAACAGATCAAATGGCAGCAAGTTACCACATTCCCTCACTTTTCTTACCTGATGTTTATGCATTTTATTTAGTTTTTGTTTTTTAAAATGTTTTTTTATCTTGTTTGTTTGTACTTGATGTACTAAATGTCTCATAGTGACGCAGTTTGTAATGTTTGTTTTGAAAAGTGCTTCATAAATGAATCTTTACTTATGTGAGTGAAATCTGGCTCACACAGTTCATCACCATGTTTTGTTTTTTCCACATGAAAAACTGACAGGTTGTTGATTTCAGTCATTTTAATTATGCAGAGATTATGTTGTTGTGATTCCATCATGTTCAGTCCGACGTTCGGAGGTTGTGTTTGTGTGTCTGAGCGCCGTCATTATTCTCTCTCAACAACAGCACGTACTGCAAGTTTCTGAATTACAGCAAACAGAATTTCTAACCTTAACCTGTGTGAATCCAACACACACACACACACACAGTCATCATTGTGTGTGAATATATCAGGGTGACAATGACGCCCACTCCTCCATGCTAGCTGTTTCCCCCGGTGAGTTTTATGTAAATATTGACGAGTGTCAGCGCCTGCAGCCGAGCCGCAGTGCAGGAACTGTCAGCTTTCATGTTTCATTTCCTTTGACATATGTTGATCATGGAGAGGATGGAAGTGGCGCTGCAAAAGGTGACAAGTCTCGTAAGTAATTTTATCTTGTGTTGAAACCTGTCAGGTTGGTTTACAGCTTTTGCGGAGAAAGACAAGTAGACTCTATTCGTCTGTTTCTTACAAAGTGCAACTTGAAGTCGGTTTTCCTCCTTTGTGACTGCAGGAGTCCACAGCCGCCTGTCAGAAATAACACAACAAGAGCGGAAGGTTTCAGCACAGTCACTCTAAAACACTGTAACATGACAGTATAGACGGCAGAGTTTCTGCTTTCAAAGGACTCACAGCACTGTGAAATGCTCCCATTGAAAAATATTTGATTAATTCTACAGGTCCTTCAATTTTATATTAATTTTGTGGAAAAATTTCAGGGTAATTTGCAAGTATTTTATGGTTAATTTTTAGAACATTTTTAAAGAGAGAGTGGTGTAGTTATATACAAATTATAAGAAAAAAACATAATTCTTAATAAAGACAATTATTAACAAACATACACAGGTTTCAGTTTGTACTTTTATGTGTCAAATGATATATTAGCATGTGAGTTTTTTTCAGTAATTTCCTAAAAGTAGCTGCTTTAACTTTTCATTCTTTGGACATTTCTTTGAAAGCGTTACGTAATTTGGTAGCATACAGGAAATGTGTTCATTTAAGAGTTTTTAAGAAAAACGACCTAATATGCTAATGTATTGTTTGACACATAAAACTACACACTGAAAACCAATTTATAAAAATGATTTACAATTTAACGGCATTACGGCACTTACCAACTGAACCAGCATAACAACATAATTTGTACCAAATTGCACCATCATCTCTGTAAAATCTCCTACAAATTAACAATGAAATACCTGAAAATTACTCTGAAAATATCCATGAAATTGGTATAAAGTTAAAAGACCTGTAAAATAAAACGTTACCAAGTATTTTTCTTTATTTTTATCAGATGTTTCTGTACCTGATGAAACATTGTGTTCTTACTAAGTGCACTGAGGAAAAATATCTTTTTAAAGGGAGCATTTTACAGAGTCTTGAATCCTCGGGAATTAAAAACACAGAGTTATTGTGTAAACCGCTGCAAGACGCTTCTCAAGCTGATTGTCTAGAAGAGTGTTAAACTCCTGGACTGCTGCTGATTGATTTTTATGAGTGAAAACACAAACGTGTTGGAGAGTGGAGAGTTTTCAAAGCAACAATAAACCAAAAACCATCAGTCTAATCATTCATCTCACCAGCTGATCTCACTATATATATCTTGTTGTTCCAGATCCTGGTCGCTGAGCCTCGGAGACGCAAACACGGAGCTCAGTTCTGCCTCTTTCAGAGATTTATTCAATTATTTTGTTACCTCGGTGATATTTTCTGTCAACAATTTAGTTTTTTTTTTTTCTTTTTGCTCGTCCATTTTGGCAGTTGATTTTTCTTTTGTTTTTTATGAACTTGAGCACAAAAAGAAAAAAAAGAAAAAAGTAAAAGTGGGATTTCAGCCAGGAAACTTTTGTCAACCCTGATTGGTGGACAACCTGCTGCCCGTCCTGAGTCAACCCATTTGTTAAAACTGTTTTCTTTTAATCCAATTTTTTGAATTGTGCTTTGTTCTAAATGCTTTTACCATGAAGCACTTTAGTTTGAGAAGTGCTATATAAATAAATCTTTACTTACTTACTTTTTCATTGGAAAGGGCATTTCAGAACATTTTTACTATTAAGTACTGCATTTACCTGAAGTCTGGCTCATGTATGGTCGACCCCGGTTGGTCTGATGTCGACATGCTGCTCAGAATGTAAATGTGAGAATTAAATGGAGATAAATTTAGTGAAAATGTAGCACAGACTTGTGGATTTTGCCTGATAACAGTGGTTTTGGTGTTTTGTAGGTGAAAATACATCTAAAAATGGACTAAACTAAGTGTTCTAAATTATAACTTTCATTCTAATAGCATTTCATAACTATATTTTATCCCCCGGTAATGTTTTTTTTCTTGGCAAATGTGGCTAGAAAGCAAAAGGCTTTTGCAGAAGTTACAGTGAAGTGAATTACCATCACAGTAATGGAGGTTTGTTTACTTCCACAGGAAAACTGCTGTTTGGCAAACCGGTCGAAGTCCAGCTCGTTTTTTTTTTTTTCAAAACTGTAATGTTATGGTGTGTACTGTTGCCATGATGATGAAGATTGTGTAACTTTAAGAAAAGTATTAAAAAAAAAACGTTTCAAGTGATCATTTTAACCCAAACTGCGATCTTTGCCTAACCCTAACCAGGTCTTAACCACAGCGTTGTCACACCATTAAACATCATTATTTTAACAGTGATTTGTAACGGTTTTACAGTAAATAGACAGCTAGTTTATTATTATTTATTTAGCTCTTTATCCTCATATATGAGATGATGGTTTTTCATCACAATGTCCTTGAAGTCTTCAGGTATTAAACTGAGAAAAACAACAAATCTTTAGCAAAGTGTGAACCATCAACTGTATGTGTTTAATACATGACTTTAATTAATTGATTTACTACTAAAGTAAAACTGAAAGCAGTGAGGAACACTTTTTTTCAGATGTGACTGTTATTCCAGAGTAAACAGCAGGTGAAGTTAAATCATCTGCAGCTCGTCACCTTTTACAGCGTAGGTTTGGGGATGTGATGCTGCGACCGACAGCACGGAGAGGCGACAGTCTCAGAGATGATTAAATAAAGACTGTTTAGTAATTTATTCCAAAGTGTTGCGGTGGAACATATGTCGTGAGAAAAATGTTGTTTCTCCTGAGGAGGCCTTTTGTTACACACTCGTTAATATACTTTAAAAATAACAAGTGAGGACGGAGGTGCACGCAGAAATCCCTCCCATCGAGCCTCAAACCGCCCGTGACTGTGAGTCGAATCAGCCTGTAGAGAAATATTCAAACAAAGAACTGTGAATCATCCACAAACTCTCTGTTATTTAGAGTTTTTTGATCAGTGACCTCAGTGTGAGTCACAACTTAGATCTTATTTATCACAACTTAGATCTTATATTTGTAGCTTCTACTTGTGTAGTTTTTGGTTGTATATCAGTTAACATAATAACATTATACCTACAATGTTTTTAGGAAAAATAGCCATCGATGGACACAGCAGCAGAACTATTTGGGTCCCTGCTGAAAGACTAGAACGTGGCGCTACAGAGCTACACCAAAAAATAATCAATTATTCTTTTACTTGTTATTTCCCTTTCCGTCTACATTGATTATATCCTTAAATTTTAATCCAAAGTAAAGAAAAAAATGGGATAGTTTACACAGAAATACACAAAAAAAACTGGAACTTTTTCTTGACAAACAACCATTTTTTATCAATACTGAGACTATTGTGACACTATTTGTGACATTTTATTCACCAAAAGTTGTTTAAATTTCTCTAAATCCATATTTCCTTAAAGCCCGGATTCCCCGCTGTCCTCCAGGCTGCTGCCGAAACTATTTACATTAAAAATGTGCATAATTAATGAGCACCTACTCCAGTTGGCTGGAGGTGTGGCCCCCCCATCGCTTAATGAATAATGCAGCACGTTTACCTGGAGTAATGAGTTTGTAAAGAAGTTCACTCTTTGGCATCCCTTCAGCTGATGGGTTTATAAAGCAGCTCACTATTTGGTATCCCTGCTACTGATGGATTTATATAGCAGCTCACTTTTTTTTTTGCATCCCTTCTGCTAAATGGATTTTTGAAGTGGCTCACTATTTGGCATCCCTTCTGCTGATGGGTTTATAATGCAGCTCACTATTTGGCATCCTGCCTGCAAATGGGTTTATAAACCAGCTCACTATTTGGCATCCTGCCTATTGATGTGTTTATAGAGCCACTCACTATTTGGCATCCTGCCTGTTAATGGGTTTATGAAGCAGCTCGCTATTTGGCATCCCACCTTTTGATGTGTTTATATAGCAGCTCACTATTTGGCATCCTTTCTGCTGCTGGGTTTATAAAGCAGCTCACTATTTGGTATCCTTTCTGTTGATGGGTTTATAAAGCAGCTCACTATTTGGCATCCCTTCTGCTGATGGGTTTATAAAGCAGCTCACTATTTGGCATCCCTTCTGCTGATGGATTTTTGAAGTGGCATCCCTTCTGCTGATGGGTTTATAAAGCGACTCACTATTTGGCATCCCTTCTGCTGATGGGTTTATAAAGTGACTCACTATCTGGCATCCCTTCTGCTGATGGGTTTATAAACAAACTCACTATTTGGCACCCTGCCTATTGATGTGTTTATAGAGCTGCTCGCTATTTGGCATCCAACCTGTTGATGTATTTATAAAGCATCTCATTATTTGGCATCCTGCCTTTTGATGGATAGCAGCTCACTAATTGGCATCCTTTCTGCTGATGGGTTTATAAAGCAGTTCACTATTTGGCATTCCTTCTGCTGATGGGTTTATAACGCAGCTCACTATTTGGCATCCTGCCTGCAAATGTGTTTATAAAGCAGCTTACTATTTGGCATCCTGCCTATTGATGTGTTTATAGAGCCGCTCACTATTTGGCATCCTGCCTGTTAATGGGTTTATGAAGCAGCTCGCTATTTGGCATCCCACCTTTTGATGTGTTTATAAAGCAGCTCACTATTTGGCATCCTGTCTTTTGATGGATAGCAGCTCACTATTTGGCATCCTTTCTGCTGATGGGTTTATAAAGCAGCTCACTATTTGGCATCCTTTCTGCTGCTGGGTTTATAAAGCAGCACACTATTTGGTAGCCTTTCTGTTGATGGGTTTATAAAGCAGCTCACTATTTGGCATCCAACCTGTTGATGTGTTTATAAAGCAGCTCATTATTTGGCATCCTGCCTTTTGATGGATAGCAGCTCAGTAATTGGCATCCTTTCTGCTGATGGGTTTATAAAGCAGTTCACTATTTGGCATCCCTCCTGCTGATGGGTTTATAAAGAAGCTCACTATTTGGCATCCTGCCTGTTGATGTGTTTATAAAGCAGCTTACTATTTGGCATCCTGCCTTTTGATGGATAGCAGCTCACTATTTGGCATCCTTTCTGTTGATGGGTGTATAAAGCAGCTCACTATTTGGCATCCTCTCTGCTGATGGGTTTAGAAAGCAGCTCACTATTTGGCATCCTTTCTGTTGATGGATCTATAAAGCAGCTCACTATTTGGCATCCCTTCTGTTGATGTATAGTAAATATTAGCATGTAAACATTTGTTTATCTACATCATGTACATTTTATTATGACAACACTGATCTTGTATATTTTAGATGCTGAATAACTTTGGAAAGTTACATTTTTAATAATATTGTTTATTCTTTTTCAGTAAAAAGACACTGAAGGTTTGAGCTGCATGAGTGTGTGTGTCAGTGTGTTTGTATTAACACACTGACTGGAATATATTATGTTAATGAAGGTCCTTACAGGTACATATAAGTATAAACATGTTTGTGAGTTTGTTTGTGTTCAGTGTTTGAAGACGCAGTTTCAGCAGTGAACCAAGGAGGGCGCTGTCACATCAGACAACCTGGAAACAAATAAGATATTTATCAGGAGGCTTTCAGGTTCATTTACAGACAAACAGGCTGAACACACACATAAACACACACACACACACGCACACACAACAGTACACAGAGTCATGTAAACTCAAACCTACACACACAAACACACACACCGAACCTCACACACACATACAAACCAATAAGTGCTGTTATTTTGGTTAAACAGCACATATTTTGTGTCTACATTTACACACATGTACAAAAATGAATCCTTTTGCGCGCGCACACACACACACACACACACACACATGCCACAGACTCATGTTCATGAGTAAACAGTAACCAATCAGCACTGTTTCACTATTTGTTGCCTGATTCAATGTTTTTCACTAGTTTTTTCCATCCTCGCTGTCAGTTATGTAAATGTTTCATTAACCAGCTTCATGTCAGAAACGTTGCAACTTGACAGATGAGACGTGTGAAAAACTCAATTATTAAAGTTTTAGAGGTGATGTAGTCAGGACTGCTTCAATCAATCAAACACTAATATTAAAGGGATCCTTTTTAAAAAAAAAAACTTTTTAGAGCGATGACAGTTATTATCAGCACATTTGTTAACATTTCAGACCAACATGTTCAGATGAAATCTACACATATATGTAATTATATATGTACATATACATACATGTACAGACAGGTGACAGATTAAAGGAAAAAACTGGTCCAGGTCTGAATGCTGGACTCCTCAATACAAAGTTATTCTGACTGATCGGCTTTATCCTATGATGAAACATTTCTATCCTGATGGGAGCGGTCTCTCTTCCAGGATGATAATGCACCAATTCACAGCACACGAGGGGTCACTGGATGGTTTGACGAGTATGAAAATGATGTGACCAGTCACCAGATCTCAACCCAGGTGATCATCTATGAGAGATTTAGGGCTGACATGTTAGACAACGTTCTCCAGGAGGGATGAACATCATTCAGGTTCGGTGTCAGTTTCAGTTTTGTGTTTTATGGTTGAAGCAGTGTGTCCAAATCTGATGAGAAGAAAACATTTTTCTGTCTGTGGGAAAATAAACCCACACACGGCATCTCAACGACGCCACAAACATGTTTGTGTTTTTTTAATGTTTTGTGAAAGTGAGGTACAATTTCTGAGAATGTGAAAGTAATTAAGACAAACTGTAACATGTGGGAGGCGTGACCTGTGACCTGCAGACTGACACGTTTGGGCTTCCTGCGGCGGGATCCAGCCTCCTCCCCTCGCCCCCCCGCCACCGGTGCCCTCTGACTACTGTTGTACCTCGCCATGCGCCGGCGTCGGCAAACTTCCCCTCAAAACATTTGCACAACAACATACAACAACGACACCAAGTTTACTGGGAAGAGACGGCGGCTTTTTAGCACTTTGCCGCATCTCGCACACCCTACGGTGACGGGAATAGCACCCATGGAGGGAGGAGGGGGCTGTAAAAATGTAACGACGGGTGGTGGGTGTCAAATCTGTCAGAGTGTGCGTGTGTGTGTGTAAGTGTGTGAGTGTGAATGAACAGTGTGTGTTCGTTTTGCCACAATGGTGTGTGAATAACTGAGAGTAACTGAGTCGTGTGTGTTTGTGTGTGTGTGTGTGTGTGTGTGTGTGTGTGTGTGTGTGAGGTGTCGCAGAGATGCAGATCATTCGAGGCAGACAGACGCCATGTTGGAGGAGAGAGAGGAGTCAAACCAAGATGATATACGGTGATATTTTTCTTACTGTCAACAAATACCTGAAAAAGAGCAAACGACGTATCGCTCAGTACCTTTTAACCTCTGTACTCTGAAGATGTAAATCTTTAAAAACAGCTCACAAACATAAAGTTTAATGTTTTAAAAAGCCTCAGTAATTTCCTAAAACAGCTGTTCCCTGTAGTTTTTATCCAAAAAACAAGAGGAAATAGAGCATTTGCTGGGGACTATTTTCAGCGGCGGATGAATCCACAAATCCAATTCGATGCTCTGGTGAGCGTTTCTGGCAGCAGGACAGTGTGTGCTGGACTGAATCTAAATAAATTACAGTGTGTGTGAAACAAGAATTCCTTAAATATTTCTCCTTAAGTTACCCTGAAAACACATTAAACCCTTTAATCTGACGTTAGAGTCCCTGAATGTGTCCTTTCATTGAAAAGGCAAAACCCAAAGCTCATAAAACTCCACATGACTACATGACTTTCCCTTCATTTACTAGTTAACTTGCTGCTGATAACATCAGATTTATGTTACATCTGTTCTCTGTTTTGTCTCCTGCACAACAAATCTGTAGCAAAATGTCAAGTTTATTTACAGAATAACATCACATGTAAATGTGTAAAAGACATCAAATACATTTCCAAAAAGTTTCAACATGAAAGGCTCAGCTCTAGAGCGGGTTGTCCGCTAATCGGAAGATCGGCCGTTTGACCCCCGGCTCCTCCAGTCCGCATGTCGGAGGCAAAATACCGAACCCCAAATTATTCCTGAAGACTGTTCCATCGGTGTGTGAGTGATTAGAAAATCCTCCTGATGAGCAGGTTGCCACCTTGCATGGCAGCTTCAGCCATCAGAGTGTGAATGTGTGTGTGACTGGGTGTATGTGTGTTTGAATGTGTGTGAATGTGTGTGTGATTGGGTGAATGTTGCATGTAGTGTAAAAGCTCTAGACTAGACTGGAAAGACGCTTTATAAATGCAGCCAATTTACCATTTACCATACACATGATGTAATGTAAATCGACCATGTGATTAATTCTTTTAATTTTGTATTATTTCATATTCCTCTTGTAATTTGTGTTCTTTAATAACTCTTCATGTATACATCTTATGCAGCTCACCTGTTTTTTACTTTTGTTCCACTTCCTGTTTTGTATCTCAACTTCCTGTTGTTTTTTTTTTCTGACTATGGAAATAAAAGTCAAATAAAAGTCAGAGCACATGTTTGAGGAGGTCATGTGACCTGACAGCAGCACAGACATCAGATTAAAAAGACATCCAGCGTTAACTAATTAACAGCACAACTAGCGAAGTTTATATTGCAGCAGCAACAATATTGAACTGATAATTATAGTGATGATGCAGGTTATTAACAATATTTCGTTATGTTAACTAATTCAAACTTTTCCCCAACTAATATAACATAAAGTATTGATAACATATGTTGGAATAATCATCTTGTTGCACATTAATAATCCCTCATCATGTGAATCTGGACTGTGCTGTGTAATAATGTGACTGTGCTCTCTGTGTTTTGGATGAAGAATTATTGTATTAACATGTTTTGACAGCTTCTGTTCTGATATCATATTGTTATAAACACATAATAAAACACAAACACATTATGAGAAGTCACATGACTGTTATAACAGTGACATTATCAGCTGATCCCGGTGCTTTGTGGGAGAAATGTTTGTCAGACTGCTGTAGAATAAAGTGTACGTTACTTTATGAAACAGGTCAGATATAGAAACATATTCCTACTTCCAGCACGTCCTTGGTCAATAGGTTTATTCCTATATGTATATCTGTGTGTGCTAACAGACCGCAGCAACGCTAAGCTAACGGAGATCTGAACAATAAACAATAAGGTGAAAATAGTTTGCAGTGAGGTGAAGTTCTGTTCTGATTTTCATCCTGATTTATTTGGTTTTCTTGCCGTCACTCATGTGCTCCGGCGTCTCCTCGGTGTCTCATAGTTGTGACTTTCGGTCGATGTGTTTTTCACACACACCGAGCAGCGATGTCAACGTTTCGTGTCCTTCAGAGTTTCTGGACCCGCAGATGGACGGAGAGTTCAAACTGTGTCTGTCTGGTCTGAGCTGTTAGCGTCACACTTAGAGTTCACACGTTTCACACTATGTGGAAACAGTTCAGCGAGGGTGTAGATCTGGTTTTATCTCCGGTAGGAACATTTACTGTCAGACAGCCTGGAATAAACAGTTGTATATGTAGACATGTACACATAAAGAGTCTAACTGTGCAAAAAGTCAACTTTATTAAATATGTATTTGCTGATATAACTCACCTGACACCAGACAGCTTTTTAAACTCCACCTGAGATTCTGCAGCTCTGTGTTTCTTTCAGTTTGTTGATTTTGAGAGAGAGCTGCATCAATCCTCAAACCTTCTTTAAATGATTTCAAAAACTTAACTTCTACTTGTTTTATTTTTAACTGGCCAGAACATTCAGTCTGACATCAGAGCTCACCTGTCTGAGTCTCTGATATCACACATTCACAATAAAATCAGTTGGACGGGCTGCGGCTAATTTACCTTATAAATAATGTTCATGTCATAAATGATATGAAGTTAATATAACTAGGGATGCTCGATATTGGATTTTTTGCCGACATCTGATATGCCGATATTTCCAGCTCATTGTGGCCGATTGATGCCGATATATGCACATATTTTTTCCAGCTGGCTGAGGAGACTATTATGCATGCAAGCATAGATTGTACTAAATATGATCAAGAAAGACAATATATGAAGGAAGAACTGAGGAAGACTGGAGTTCAGGAGCTCAGCATTAAAACTTTAATGAATCTGCCAAGTGGGAGCAGCAGCAGAGTTTTCTTTGAGTTTATTAGACAGACAGGATTAATGTGCAGGATTTAATCTCTGGTTCACACTCCGGACCAGAGTTGGCGGTAATGCACCTGATACGCTGGTTGCCAACCACCGTTATAAACCAAAAGGAAGAAGATGAAGTTTTTTATGTTTCAAACAGAGTGGTACATCCTGTCAGCCGAAGGATTTCTTATCAGTGCAGCTGATAAGACCTGCTGCTTCTTCCCACTTTAACCTGAATAACGAACCGGGGCTCAGTGGTCCAGTTGGATCCAAATGGAGAGCCGGGGCTAACGTTAGCTGAGAGGCTAGCAGAGCGTTAGCCGCAGCATGACCAGAGGAGCCAGCTAGCCTTCACTAGCCTCCCAGCTAACGTTAGCCCTGGCTCTCCATGTGGAGCACCGAGCCCCGGTTTGTTATTCGGGTTAAAGTGGGAAGAAGCAGTGGGTCTGACGGGCAGCTGAGTGAAGTGCAGCCTGCGGAGGAAACACCGGGACCGTCAGGGTGAAACAGTCCATCAAGGGAGGAACAGTCAGGCGGCGGAGGACATGGCGACATATCGGCCTTTCATAATCCGCAGAATTTGCAGATGCCGATATTTAATTTTAGAGCTTTTATTGGCCGATACCGATGACGTGCCGATAATATCGTGCATCCCTAATTATAACTCAAGTTAAGGAACAAGACCACACCAAGCACTCTCTCACTGATTCAAACACATGTGCCTGTACCTTGTCTCAGTTCTCAGGACCCTCCAACCCAAAACACCATTCTCCTCCTCTCTCTCCTCTCAGTGGTTTTGCACTGTAGCCTCACAGTAAGAAGGTCCTGAGTTCCATCTCCGGCCGTTCTTAAGTCGTGAGTTTGCATGTTCTCCCCATGTTCACGTGCATTTCCGCCAGGTGCTTCAGTTTCCTCCCACCATCAAAGACATGTTGGGATCGATACTTCCATCTCAGGAGTTCCCCTTCTCCCTCTTTCATTACAGGAACCACTGGGAGACGTGTCCACACACTGAGTCTTGACCGGCAGGTTCCTAGATGCTCCAGCCACATCACAACTCCACTTGCTTCCCGTTCATCTGCATCCAATCGACCCCTTTCATCCCACCGTGCACAACCTCGAACAAACTTCGGCTCCTGTTCATGTTCATCTTCTCAAATCTTCTCGACCAAGGCCTATATAATAACTCGACTCTCCACTAGTTGAAAAGGGGAGCGACAGCTTTAAATAGTAAATATTTCTCCTAATAATTTCAAAGAAGATGAATGTTTGGATTGATTACAGATCATCTTCTGCTTTCAAAAGGTCCTGAAGTATTCATTTGCATTAATAAAATTAAATGTCTGAGCAGCAATCACAAACACCTCAAATTTAAATATAATATCAACTGATTATCGTATCGAATGTCGATCGATATTCATCTGTTTCATCCAAACACACAAACCTGGAAACTCCACATAGATCTTACTGTTAACATCATGTGGATCCTTTGAGTCTGATCAATCAGCTGATTGGCTGTTTCTCTCGTGGATGATCACCTGACTGAAATGATGCAATAACGTGTCGGAGGACAGTTACAGAGACAGAGGTTTGAATAAAGGGCAGCCCTGACAGGATAATAATCATCTGCATTAATACAGCATGACCCACATACACACACACACACACACACATACACACACACACACACACACACACACACACACACACACACGCAGTTGTTAGGATCTCCATAGCAACAGCTTCATTGAATTTATTGTCTGTCCTATAATCTTTTGAGCTGCATTTACTGCTCCAAGAGCCGCAAGACACACACACACACACACACACACACACACACACAATCTTCTGATTTTTTT
This sequence comes from Thunnus albacares, assembly GCF_914725855.1. NCBI lineage: Eukaryota > Metazoa > Chordata > Actinopteri > Scombriformes > Scombridae > Thunnus > Thunnus albacares. Next base: position 28,312,870 of record NC_058120.1, on the reverse strand, counting down.
CTGACTATAAATTTTTTTGTTCAGCAGGAAACGGTTATTTCATAGATTTATGAGCGCAATAATCCGGCTTGTTGTGAGAAATAAAACAACACATTACAGAAGCCTCTGAGCAACAAGCGACTTGCAACAAAACAAGTAAACCATTTCAGCACAGCTGAAGTTATCAAGGTCTGCTGTCAGAACGGTGCCTGAACACAAGAATGAATCTGTCTAATAACACTTCTAACAGACACCATTTGTTCAGCCTGCAGCTAAAGATTAGTGTCCAAACACCATGAAGCCGACTGCAGTGATGTTCTGAATATCTTATTCCTCTGTGCCTCCATTAATCCATTAATCTATCAGATATATCAGATATATATAATACAGTTTTATTAACATCAAAATTTAAGGCAATTAGAAAGAACATTAATTCGTTTTTGGGGTCTCTTTTTTGTTGCTGTCTCTGTCTTTTCATAGCCTTTCTTGTCCTTTTCTGCTCCCACATTTACTTCTCTGGGATTCTCTGTGAGTGTCTAAGCCCTAAATGTTTGTCTGTCATCACTGTATCTGCTGCAGGACTCAAGTTACAACGTTAAACACACACAAATGCAGTTAGCAGCAGGTGCCTTTTTGCCTTTCATTGCTGTCATTTTTTAAATAGTCAAATGATCTTAAGTCACTAATAAGGACATTAATTATTGCTAACAACCGTGCTAACTGTGTAATTACCGTATTTTCTCTAATAGTGGCCGGGGCCTTTATTTACCTCAACTGCAGAGGGTACCAGGCCTTTATTGGAAGCAGGCTTAAATTAGAGAGAGGCCTTTATTCCTAATTCCCTCTGTTTGATAAGTATATTTACTCATACTCATTCTTGTTACTGCATTATGCTATTAATAAAATTAAAAGCTTTCATTTCCTGACTTTTATTGTGAAACATTACACAAACATTTCAATATAACTTATGTGAAGTATGACCGGTCAAGTACGGGAGGGGAAATATGGCCAGTGTCAGTTAAAAGCTAAACAAATCTGAGGTAACCTTACGCTGGATATAAACATTAATAGCCAGTTAACAGCACAGTCAAATATCAAATATCAATCAGCTGTCTCTCTAGCTCCAAGCTAACTTTCTTCCTCCCACCTCCAGCTAGCCGTGCTCTCCTCTTGTCAGCTAACAGCAGCTCACGCTTCTGTCTTTTCCAGTATCTGATTCTTTTCAGGTCAGTGTCAAAATCTCTTGCAGCTTTCGCTTCTTAATTTTCCTCCGCATATCGCAAAACTCTCTCTTTGAATTTGACGTCAAACTTCCGTCTAGTGGCTGCCATGTTCACTCTCTACAGTGTTGTGGCATCGGTGTTATGGAAATTTTAGTCACTGACACATGCACAGGTCCTATATGGTACTTCAATTATAGCTACCGCCATCTCGTGGCACTTGTACCTTACTACAAACCACAGTCACATTATAACAGGCACCAAGAGGAGCGGGGCAGACATTTCTCTTCATCTGATAACATTAAAAGTAAAGTTAGGCTTTTGCTGTCTAAAAAAGACAAGAGAAAAAGAGAGAGAGGGGGCTAGAGAGTGAATGAAGAGATGGAGCTGGTGAGAAAGCAGTGAATCAGATCAATAAAAAAAATATCTAATTGTTTCACAGCGGTTACTTTCTAGAGCAGAAATAAACACACCCACACCCCCCCCGCACATCACCGTACAACCCTGCAGAAGTGTGCAGCAACACCTGATTTGGTCTGAATACAGCCTTAATCCACCCTTGTTTTTTCTCCCCCCCCGGTCTGTAATTGGGGCCGGCCTTTATTTGTTCGTGTCGACCACACCCCCAACCATTATTTAATTGAATACCGGCCACTATTAGAGAAAATACGGTAAACTTTGCAAGCTAGCTGACTAGCATGTTAGCTAAGACGAGACGAGACTATTGATCCTCAGAGGGGAAATCCACATATTACAGCAGTGCAGGAAGAACTATGAGTAATAAAATACAAAGTAAGAAGTCAAGTAAATGGAATTAAATCTATATACATTATAAACATTACAATACTTAGGCCATATACATGAAGTTGTGGATTGTGAAAATGAAAAGGTTAATATGTGCAGAAGTTAAGGTTCTGGTAGCTGTGGCTAGTTATATATGTAGATGTTATATAAGTGAAGTAGTGAATCAAAATATAACTAAAATATATACAGTAGTATTACCTACACAGACCAGCTATATTTCTACGTATTGTAGTTTGTGTTCAGTAGTCGAGTCCAGATAAGATAAAATCTGACTTTAACTCCATTTGTGTTTGTATCAGAGTCATTCTGAATGATTTAGATAAAATAATCAATTTGGAGATTTTAAAACTTCAGATCGCGCAGCATTTCATGATATTTTCAGCTCCTTTAACCACAGTCACAGAGCAGTGAGGTCACATGGTAGAGAGGCGGAACATGATTGGTCCTCCTGTCTACATTTCCAGCACTGATCGGTTCTTTGCAGATGATAGTGTCAAGTTTGAGATTGATTTTTATGATAAAAGGGGCCAATAATGCAGAAAACAAAAAAATAAACCTACACAAACTGGTGATAACTTGTCAAAGAATAGTTTCAACTCATTTCTTGATAAAAACGACAGATAGAACCTTTTAATTCTAACCCATGAAATGTGTCCCCACGTTTAGATGTTGAACTTGAAGTTACAATAACTCAGATATGACTTGAACTCGACATCGTGCCTCCTCAGGTAAACCTCCTCTGTCCTTGATCATCAAGCAGAAATAAGGGAATTGGAACGTCCTTCATGATAGCGGACGGGGGTCAAGCGAGGAACGATGAATCAAGAGAATGTGGATGTTCTCAGTCAGCCGCCTCCAGTGTCCCAGTCGGACACTTCATCAAACTACTTCTGCTAAAAAACATAATTCGTGCCTCCATAAACAGGTTTCATGCCAGGAAAACGTCCTTCTCTCCTCTCTCTCTCTCTTTGCCGCTGACAAATAAAGTTCTCCGGTTGTGAAGTTTCCTGCCAAAGCTTCATCTGCTCTGAGTCACCATCATACCGTTTTAACACACGGCTCTATAAATAAAGGACGATTACTACACTGTACATTTTCAGCCTGGGTGGATCCACAGGGGAGCTGAACCCTGGCAGAGTGAATCACTGACAGGAAAAAAACAAGACGGCGGATCTGTCTGGTAGCTGCAGAATTTACAGCTTTGTATGTGATGATGTATCGAGATTACTGGATCTCAAACACACACACACACACACGCTGTCAGCAGATCTTCTGATGGGATTACTGCTGCACGTCACGTCCTCTCAGCTGTAATCTGATTCTGGAGCAAAAACACTCCTGTTTAATGTGTCATTCATTTGGTTTACGAGAGAGAGCGACAGGTATACTTGAATCTGTTCCTTGTTGACGTTATTTCTTTTTCAGGTATTATTACTGTATGTATGGATATTTAAAGGCAGCAGTGTAGGAGTGGTGGATGTGGGGGAAGCTGGTGGGAGGGAAGATGTGCACAGTGAAGGTTTTTACCCAAGAAACAGTAAGTTATGACTTTATTAAGGTTAGAAGACCTTCGTCATGATGGTTTTAAAACAATGTTGACTCTCGGTTGGAAACAGGAAGTGATGTTTTGTTCAATAAAAGTACACATACACTGATTATGAGACATCTTGAAATGAACAATAATTACATGTAGATTATATCTAAGAAGGTTGAGTCAGGAGCAACTGGACTTGTTGTAGATTCTTGAGGATGTTTCGCTTCTCATCCGAAAAGGTTTCTTCAGATCTGAGACGTCCTCAGATCGAGTCCTGTTGCTCCTGATTCAACCTCGTTAGATATATTACGACTTCACAGATATATTCATAGATCTGAATCATAGAGTATTTTTTTATAGGTGAGGAGGGGATCTTTAATAAAAATGAAAGTGTTCATATCATATTAGAAAGAAAGTAGCGATGAAGAATATTTCAGTAGCTGTCAGTGAATTTTACCGTCTCATAAAAACACGTCTTTGCCGCTTAAACGTTCAAGATACTTGAGTTGATATTCTTGATTTCTGATGTTATTTTTATTATATTATTGACTCTGGAAATAACCAAAGGACCAGAATTGGAGAAAAAGACATTTTTTTATTGACAAAATATAATACTGAAATTATATCAAAGCATTAAAAATAAAAAAAACCTCTTATTTAAAGTTCCTTTCCCTGCTGCTCTCAGCTCATTGGTTCCTACTGAAGACTTTAAAAACAGATCATAAATATGTAGTTTCATTTTTTTCACATTATCTTTTATCAAACAAACAAACAGGAGGAAACGGTGCATTTGTTGGGGACTATTTTCAGCAGCGGATGAATCCACAGTTGGTGCTCGAGTGAGTGTTTCTGGCTGCAGGACGGTTTGTGTGTGTGTGTGTGTGTGTGTGTGTGTGTGTGGGATTGAGTCAAAATAAACCACAGTGTGTGTGTGTGTGTTCACGATGATGAAGAACATGTCACCCAGTGCAGCGGTGACTGACGTGTTTTTAATTGTTTTTGGACAATAACGAAGCTCAGATAGAAGATCATTACCAGATGTTTCCTTTAAGCTATTAAGAAGTTACTAATATTAAAAGTGATATTTGAGTTATGACACTATCAGCTGTTTGTTCTGTTCTGCACACACACACACACACACACACACACACACCATATGCCACGATTCTGGCATCATCCTTGGTAATAAATGGAAGTAAATGGAGGCAAGGTTGAAGCGTAGGAGGGTCGGCAGAAATGTTGTCTATTGTGTGTGTGTGTGTGTGTGTGTGTGTGTGTATGTGTGTGTGTCTCCTAGCAACCAACACCCTTCACTCTCTGTCTGTGTTGAGCCGACAGCAGCAGCGCTCTGAGGAATCTGCTCTCAGATGCAACAGGTGTGTGTAATAAATTCAGAAGTGAGCATCTGCCTGCCTATAATATATCTTTACATAGAGACGCAGGCTGTTTAGATACAAAACCCTGCGTCATTCAGTGCAGTTGACTCGTTTTTCTCCTCGATATGACTCGTCTCTCTGCAGATCTGAACTCAGAGATCCTACTCAGACCAAAGACCCTTTACAGGAAGTGGTTTCGGTCTATTAGTTTGTGGTAAAAACGTGATCCCACCTCCATCTGATGGACTACAAGGCTGCAAGTTTGTGCTATACAAGCTCCCATAGCCAGATGCAGCTTTGCATGCTGGGATGTTGTTGATGTGTGAAATGAATCAAGAGGTTTCCAACAGCAGGTCTGTGAGCCAATAGGAAGAGAGGAGGGACTAAAGATGTGAGGTGCATCACTTCCTCATCTGTATTAGCATCAGTACAAACAGGAAGCTTCTTCTACAGTTAATTTAATTCCCTTTTCTCTCAGAACGAGAAGCTAACAGAAGCTTCTGTGTAAAAAAAAATCTGCTACATGTGAAATAAAAATGCAAGAAAGTCACATAAAGAGTGAAATGTTCAGTTATTACTGGGCAGATATAACTGTTATCTTCAGTCTTTTATAAAGCTGTTTGATGCTAACATTAGCATTTTAACATTAGCAAGGCGTGGAAAGAGGAAACGACGAGATGACGTCATTAAAAGAGCGACGGTCAAAGCTCAAACGACGGAAAACATGATGAAAATATGACATTTCTGTTAGTTTCATGTATTGATGTGAGGAAGGTTACCGTCTCCTCATCATCGCTCCACACAGATCTGATGTTTTCAACTCTTCAGTGGCGTTTAAGTCACATGATTCATGTACGACATCATTTATTCACTCAGTCTGTTTACATTTGATTTTTATCCACATGACTACTTTTACACCTCAGAACTGAAATTTTTTGTTTGTTTTTTTTTGTTTGTTGTTTTTTAATTTCCAGCTTTTCCGTCAGTTTTTACACGTAAACAGAAAAATGTGACAAAATGTTGCAGTTAAAACTTTTCACAATTTCAGTATTTTTAGATTTAGATTACTTTTAGGCCAACAAAATACATAAATGATAAATATTAGATAGTATTTTATTTATTTTGGGGAATAACATTATAATGATTATTTTCATTATTGATCAATCTGTAGATTATTTTCCCGATTAATTGATTAGTTGTTTGGTCTATAAACATGTCGATCAGTATTTCCCAAAAGATGAAACCTCACATGTCTTGTTTTGTCCACAACACAAAGATATTCAGTTTAACTGTCATAAAAGATTAAAGAAACCAGAAAATATTCACATTTGAGAAGTTGGAATCAGAGAATTCAGACTTTTTTTTCTTTAAAAAATGACTCAAAACGATCAATCGATTATCAAAATAGTTGGTGATTAATTTAATAGTTGGCAACTAATCGATGATCGAATCTAGCTCTAGAAATAAAACAAGTTGGATTTGTTTTATTTTGCGATTCTGTAACTTCCTGTTAATAATGAACGATGTAATTTGGTGCTAATAGTCGAGAAATGGAGATAAAGTTTTAAGACATTTATTTGAGTTTGTGGAGTTTATAAGAGGGATTTCTTTAAAAGAACTACTTTGTTGTAATAAAACTTGCAGGAAGTAGAACTGGACACTGAACTCAATAAATAAAATGTGAAAAATCCAAATAATTGTAAAGACTTTTTTGTTGCTGTCTTCTGGTTGGTTGATGACTCATGACGTCAGTATTTATAAAATCTCCTGAATCTAGAGGTGCTGAATATTTTTAAGAGTATTTTTTCGTGAAATTGAGGAAAATAACATAAATTAGCCTAATTAATTAAAAAAATAAAAGAAAAATGTTCCTTGTTGAAACTGTTTTGGTTGCAGATTTTAGTCAAAAGGCAAAAAAAAGATGAAAAAAAAAACAAGTAAAACTCACTTTGAACTCACAAACTGAGAGTCAAGTCTGCAAATGAAAGCATCTCTGGATCAGTTTATGAGCATCTGTCCATCCATCATCCATCAGTCCTGGAGGTTTCCCTCTCTCCTCTCCTCTCCTCTCCTTTCCTCTCCTCTCCTCCCTCCTCCTCCTCCTCCTCTCCAGCCACTGTTGACGTCCACGGCTCTGTCACCCGCATCACCGGTTTCCACGCTGCTCTCTGGTCCAGTCATGTAGTCATTATGGCTCTTTTAATTCCCTCCGTATCCACAACCCTCCTCTGTTTGTCTCCTCTCTTTTAGTTTTGTTGTAGTTCGCCATTTCTGTCGGAAACTCTTTGTTTTTTTTTTTGTTTTTTGTTGTTGTTGTTGTTTTGTGCGCTTTTCTGACGCTTTGGGGAGTTTTTGGTTCTGTGCGTCCGAGCATCCCGCACCTCTCCGCGGTTTGAATCCCTCCTCCGGCTGCTGCTCCACCTGGCTCCCCGCTCCCGCCGTTCATTACCCTAATCAATCACCCGCGCGGTCATTGAGGCAATCATCGCCGTGATTCCTAATTGTTTCTTGGCAGGGTTGGAAACCACCGGGGAAAAGGCTCACATGAGTGCGCCTCCGCTGATCCGTGCGCCCAGCCCGCTCCTGTTCTCAGGGGGGACAAACAACACCAACACCGGCACTGGGGGAGGAGGAGGAGGAGGAGGAGGGGGAGGTGGAGGAGGTGGAGGAGGAGGAGGAGGAGGAGGTGGAGGTGGTGTGATCTCCTTCCACATCCAGATCGGACTGAGCCGGGAGCCGGTGCTGCTGGACGCCGCAGAGCTCAGCCTCAGCCAGGTCCGGGAGGTGGCGTGTTCCATCGTGGACCAGAAGGTAACCAGAGAGGGTCAAAGTGCCAAAAATACTTTTAACTCCTGGAAAAGTTATGAAGTCTTTCATTCCAGTTGATGGTCAAGTTAAACTAAACGGCAGTAAAACATATTGAAGTATCTAAAAGAGCTCAGTGTTAAATGTCGGTGCATTAAAGGTGCAATCAGTCATTTTTTTTAAACCATAAAACCGAGACAAGTCCTGCAAATTAAACATTAAAATATGTTGTTTGTAACTGTCCTTTAGAACAACATCAAGAAGAGTTTTCTGAACAATATTCAGCAACTTTTACAAATCAATCTGTTGAAAAATTCACAATATGTTTTACGATGTGACAACACTGTGGTTCAGGTCTGAGTAGGTTTAGTTAAACATCCGGTTTGGGTTTAATTGATACTTTGTTAAAGTTAGGGGACATCTGTTGTCATGGCTACAATAATAACCGCGAGGTGAAAATGAAAAGAAACAGATGTTGACTGTTGGTTGAGAACACGTCGCTGCTAGTTTCTACTGGTGGTCACTGGCGGTATTGCAACAACAACAAAAAACAACATTTTCCCCAAAGACCTCCGTTATAAAAGAGACGTCTATAAAACTGTTGACACCTCCAACTGCAGAAAAGGTCAATTATGAATTTTTAATCCACAAAGATTTTATATCTGTAAAACTTTCCTTGAGCCTAAAAGTGATTTTAATTATTCTGTCATCCTGATGTAAAGTCTGTGAGCCGAGCGAGAGAAACAAATATTCATCAGCTCGCACAACGTGGAAACATTTTTGGTTCATACACCAGGCGAAGAGTTTTTATTTGAGTCCGATATCCAGTTCTGATAAGATAAGAAAAGACTTTATTGATCCCAAGAGGGGAAATTCCCATGTTACAGCAATGCAGGAAATGAGGAAAAGAACTAAGAGTAATAAATACAAACTAAATAAGAAGTCAAGTAAATGGAATTCAATCTATATATGTTATAAACATTACAGTACATAGGCCATATACATAACCTGACTTGTGAAATGTAAAAATAAAAAAAGTTGTGCAAAATATGTGCAGAAGTAAAGGAAGTTTCCATAATACATCAATGGTTGGAAACAGGAAGTGAAGAGCAGTCTCCTGTGTTAAAGTCACAGTGATAATAATGTCACCGGAGTCATAATTACAATGCTGCTGTCACTTTAATGTAAATATATGTCACTTTGGGGTATTTTCTGAAATTGAACATCACAGCAGGAGGCGGAGAATGAAATGTTCTCTGTGCTCTTCGGTGACTGAACTCGACGTTTTAACCATCAGGACATGAGAGGATCTGCTCTGTAATGGACATGAAACACATATTGATATCATCCAGTGTGATTCACACTTCCCGAGGATTCATTATCTCTGATGTTCATCACTAATAAACCTCCATAAATCCACTTAGAAACCAGATAAACATCACATTTTGAAGTTTTCTTCAGTATCAAAATAATCCAGTGATAGTTGTCTGTACATCCATAATAACTAATTCAGCAGAGATCTAATGGAGAATATTTGACGGATGGTTTTATTTTTTTCTGTCATCATATTGGTTCACAAACAGGCAGATATGTCGGTGTTGTAGCGTGTTGTAGTGGAAGGACGAGCAGCTCCAGAGATCAGGATTTAGAGTTTTTAGAGAAAAACAGTCAGACGTTGCAGCTGAATGATTACTGGGGTGAAAAATGAATGATTGGATTAAAATCACTGACCAGCAGGTGATATTAAAATCACCACAGCTGCCCTACAGACTCAATGAATCCAGTCTCATATTCATTCATTCACATGTAGAATTAAAGAGTTTAACATCATTAAATGGAGTTAAAGATAAGTTTATTTGATTAAGTTTCCTCCATCAGACTTTGTTCTTTACACTTAAACATAATTTGAACATTTGATCATTTCTGTCATTTTTCTACTGAAGATGGAGTATTGTGTCTCAAATAGAAACCATCATCTCCTGAAGCTCTTTAGTACTTTATGCATCTAATCATCAAAATATCAGCCGAATGACTTTATAGTTAAACCTTTCTTGTCCTGTAAAAGATTTAACAACATATTTAAGAACTATTTAACCTCCAAAACGTTGATATTGGCCTTTATCAATTTGCAGAACGTGATATATATTAAACAGAGAGCAGAATAGAGGACGTGTTTGTAGCCATTTATACCCGAATGATGAACAACTTCGAAATTAACAATCAGCCTTGACGTTAAAAAAACATTTTGCATCCTTGTGTGTGAAGAAAATTTGTTTTTATTACCAGAAAGTCCACAGCTGGAAACTTAAGACCGACATTTTCCCCAACATGAGATGGCATACTGGGAAATATTGTGTATATGAGGGCATGCTGGGAAACATTATGTATATGAGGGCATGCTGGGAAACATTATGTATATGAGGGCATGCTGGGAAACATTATGTATACGTGTATGAGAGGGGGGAGAGAGAGGAATATTCAATAACTGACATGTATGGATAATGTGCCACAGGCGCTGCCGTCTATAGTAACAACTCGCTGTCAGTCAATGACAGAACTTTAACCTCTGTGACCTGCTGGACCTTCATACGGCTGCAGATTTACTAACTCCGCATGTGGAAAATGATCTCCGGCTTCACTACATAGGGAGGGATGTGCAGAGATCCCAGTATTTGTATTTGTATCTGTATTTGTCGAGGCAGCAAAATTATTTGTAAATGTATTCGAATAAAAGTGGAAAGAGGCCTATAAATACTGTTTATGTTTTTATTACGCTTTTAATTTTAGAAAGTGTCAGTAGCTTCAGGAGTGATGTCCAAATTAGGAAATGTGCGTCATGTAGCGGGTGGATGTGACTCCCCTCATTGAGACCTGCTGATAGACGTAACAGTGGAGCAGAGGAGAGACACTGAGATAGTGATGTAACTGACCTGCATGCAGTTTTTTTTTTTTCTTCCAGAAAACAAATCATTTTTAAAATATTTGAATGAAACAAATATTCGTATAAAACCCCACTATTTGTGCTTTGCCGAATAATGTATTTGTATTCGGGCACACCCCTAGTGCATAGTGTTAAAAACAATACAGGACATTGATGAGGACAACGTGGTTTAAAATGCATGAATACAGCAGGAATAAAAATAAAGTACAATAAAGTAAAATTAGAGAAAGTTTATGGAAAAAATAAAACCATCAAGAGAGCAAGAAGACAGTGAAAGTTACACAGAGGATGATGTTTGACTCTTCTTCATCTCATCTCACGCAGCATCTTTGACTCACCTTCAACTCTCCGGCTATCCTGCTGAATGTCCATATATATATTACATATATTACAGACCAGATCCCGTCATTTCCTCATGGTTAACATACCGTCCAGGAACATGAGTTCAGTTATTTAACCCTCCTGTTGTCCTCGGGTCAAATTTGACCCATTTTCAAATGTTTTTATATCAGAAATATGGATTTCTTTCATCTTATTGCCTGAAAATCCATACCACACACTTTGCAATAAAAGTAATGATCACTACTTTCATTGAATTTTGGGTGTTTTATTAAAATTTATAGCATCTGTGGACTTTTGTCCTCCCGAGTCAAAATTGACCCTGGAGGACAAAAGTTGTATTGTTGACGGGAGGACAACAGGAAGGTTAATTCCACGCCTCCCTTTGTGATGTTCGTCTTGTCTGAACAGAGCTTTAAGTGTCAAAGTGCAGCAGGTGTGAAGGATCATTTATAATAATCTGGGAAGCTTTACTCTTTATATTTAAATCATTTTGTCTTTTTTCAAGCGTATAGTTAAAAAGAGAGTAACCTCGGGGACTAAAAGTTTCCACTGCATCTCATCATCAGTACAAAACAGGCAAATTATTTCAAGATTTCTTTTAAAATTTTTGGAGTTAACCTGCCGATTTTTTTATGAGCAAATAAAAACAGCTGGATGGAAACGCATCCCAGATTCGGCACTTTCATCCGGCCCACGTACCGCGTGGAATGATGTCACCATGGCGGTCTGCTCTTGTTTCCCAGATCTGGGCCACAAGCAAAACGTATGTCAACCAAGAACAAACCAGATAAACCAGAACTGCTCCACATCCAGAATACATGTACCTGAGAGCATCTTTACCAAAAAAAACACCCACATTTGATTTGGGATATTTGGGCCATATTTGTTATTTTACATGTCGTCGTCCGCTACCGTATGCTCTCTGGGATTGTTTGTTATTGCTATATTTAGATTTTAGGATTCATCAGACAGCTCTAGTCTTCCTCCAAATTAAATTACAAAATACGTTACTTGTCCATGTTTCTATCAGAGGGACGACATCATTTGTCTGTGTCTTATGAAACCGTCACACATCACTGTCTGACACATAATAATAATCTGTTTTGAGATGTGACGACACCGTGGTTTAGGTTTGGTTAGATTTAGGTTAGAGTTGGGGGGGGGAATCATGGTTTTGGTTAAAGGCACAATATGTAATTTCAGCCGCTAGGCGTCTCAATCAAAACAATAACAAAAGACGGAGTGTGATGAGGGTGTGAAGTAGCAAGGGATCATGGGAGTTGTTGTCTTCGTCGTTAAATAACCAGCTTCACCAGGATAGGATTACTCCAGTGTTCATCATTCAGGATGTTTTTACCCGCAGAGGTCTCCTCCTCTCCAGAACAAATGGACATTCAGATTAAAATCGTTAAAATACTAATTAAAGCTGTTTCACCTAAAAAAATCAATATTTCTCCGATGATGTTTGGTGACCACCGGACTTCCTGGAGGGGCTGTTAGCCGAGCTGCTGCTAACGTTTGTCCAGTTTATTTCTCTGATAACTTAAGATCCAGACGTCCAATGACTAAAATCCTTCATCTGGCTAAAAGATATAGTTAAAAACCACCTAAATTTATCATGAAAATGTGTCTTAAAACTGAATAAAAGTCCATTTATAACAGTTTGTGTGGAACAACCACAACGCCGATGTATTATCTTGTATGTGTGTAAGTTACTCTTTGGTAGACGCCATTGTAGCGGACAAACACAGCGCCGCCGTATGCATCTGGTGTGTGTTTACTCTTTGGTAGAGGAGGTATGACGCCATCGACAGGCGACCAAATGAAACGGTCCGTTACTTTGATTAAATTACAGATTTCTCTGGGTTTGAACATTGTTGGAAACATTTGGGATAATAAAATAACATAGGTCTAGTTGTTTTTAGACATTTTAATGTGGAATAATTACATATTATACCTTTAAAATTGCTGCAGTTGGTTGAGGGAATGATCGCGGTCGGGAGTGAAGAGCGATCTCCTGTGTTAAAGTTCCCTCTGTGGACTTTGTGGCTCTATAACAACATCACATAATTTCCTCTTCTGCTCCTCACAGAGAAGACTCAGGAGCACTTATGTTACTTCAACATTTCTAACTTGAGCATAAACATGTTGTTTTTTGAGGATTTGCTGAAGAGTTCTCAGGAGGAAAGTTCGAAGCCTCCAGAAACATCACAGAACAAACACATGAACACACACATTTATTCCTCTGATGGCTTCCAGTGTGTTTAGCAGTATTTTTCCCTCCATGTGTAAAGTTTACAGTATGTGAGGCTGGAAAAGCAGCAGCGATCTGCTCCAGCAGCGTTAGTCAGCGGTGACTCACTCTCTCGCTTCTCGTTGGAAACAAGATGAATTCTGCCTTTGTTCGCTCGCTCTGCAGGGGTTTCTCTGTTTTTCTGGCTTTTGCTTTATGAACCGAGCTGAACCGCAAAAGCTGTTGCCAGGCGCTCACAATTAAACCGTAGAGAAACAAAGACAGTGTCAGTGTCCTTATGAATGTGATAGATGTCCTCTTTCTCACATAGACGAGGAGAGAAAAACCAGCGAGCGGTTTGTGAATGTGAGCTTGTGTTTTTCACACAAGTAACAGTGTTGTTGTTGTTGTTATGAATGTGATTTTTCTCTCATCTAAAGACCAGAATCTGACAAAATCTAGTGTTCATCAAGCATCTTTTTCTTGCATATGCCAAGAAAAATTATCCTCATTCATTCAAAACTCTTTTATCCCAGTAAATGTGCTGCAGGTTTCTGAGTCTTAACAGTTTGACTCGTACGTTGATTTTTGGGGGAGAAGATCAGACAGGAAGTAGTAGTCAGGAGTGAAACAGGATTTCAGGATTTGTGGTTTTCGGACATATCACATGTGATGCATTCAAGGACACATGGTTTTCGGATGTTTAACATATGATGCATTCAAGGGCACATGTGGTTTTTCGGACGTATCACATGTGAAACTTCAGGGGCGCATGTGATGCATTCAAGGGCACATGTGGTTTTGAGATGTTTCACATGTGATGCATTCTAGGGCACATGTGGTTTTTGGACGTATCACATATGATGCATTCAAGGGCACATTTGGTTTTCGGACGTATCACATGTGAAACTTCAGGGGCGCATGTGATGCATTCAAGGGCACATGTGGTTTTGAGATGTTTCACATGTGATGCATTCAAGAGCACATGTGGTTTTCGGACTTATCACATGTGATGCATTCAAGGGCACATGTGGTTTTCGGATGTTTCACATGTGATGCATTCAAACTCAGGACCAGTTTATGATGGGATCCCGTTCAGGATCAGGAAAGAATCAGGATCAGGATCAGGACTGGGAAGAGTTCAACATCTGAATGTGAAATGGGTTGGGAAGGGGATCCAGACGGAATCGATGGGAGATGGGACGTGATCCGGATGTGATTGAGATGGGATTAGGACGAGATTATAATGGCTTCATGACAAGATCAGAGAGAATCAAGACTGGATTGACCGTAGATTAAGATGGATTGGGATCAGGGTGGGATCGACACAGAATCGGGATGGGATCAGAGCAGTTTTGGGATAACAGCGACGGGATCGAGTTTATAACGGTGAAAGAATCCGAGTCGATTGGGATAAGATTAAGACGGGATTGATTGTGGTGATGTAATCGGAAACGGGGCAGGAATGAGTTTAGGATGGAAACTGGTTGTGAAAACCAGTCAGTGGGACAGTTTATTTCTTCCTGATCTGTGTGGGAACAAAAGTCTCAAGTTATTCTTTTATTTTCTGGGTGAAAACAGGAAGAAATCAATTAAGACTGGACAGGACAGGAAGAATAATTCAGTCCCATGTTGTCTTAAAACACCTTCGTTGTGTTGATAAAAGCCCAAAATAGAGATAGAAGTATTCCCTGTCTCACACACACACACACACACACACACACACACACACACACACACACACACACACACACACACTATGTGACGTCCATTATCTCTGTTCAGATTCACTAATCGTCTCATTTCAGGTGAAAATCACCTCATTTCCCCACAGTGAGACTTTTACACCTGAACGCTACATACATACACACCTGAACCTGAGAGCGAGGACGCTAACGGCTTGACACTGTGCGACACACACACACACACGAACACACACAGGTTGTTGATTAAAGTGTTTATTAGCAGGTTTCTGTGTATTCTATAGAGATATATAAAGTAGAGCAGGTCACCTCCACACCTGTTCACACACCGAACCTGCGTGACATCACTCACAACATGCAACACTTAACACTTCAAATAGCACCAAATGAACTGATTAACGCTGCTGTGTGTGTGTGTGTGTGTGTGTGTGTGTGTGTGTGTGCGTGTGTGTGTGTGAAATGTTCCTTAAGGTTTTTCAGGAACTCAACCAAACTGTTTCTCTATAAAAGTTTCTCTTCAGATCTGAGGACCAATCAGAGCTCAGACTGAAGTGTTTGGGATCTTTAGCTGCCTCCTCATTGGCTGTTCTGTCAGGTGAAGGTCAGAAGGTCAGAAGGTCAGAAGTTTAAACACAACTGTCTCGTTAGTAGTTTGCTGTTGATATGAGACTCTGGATTAGAGTTGTAGATTAAATATTCTAACATTTTGGGAAATATCCTTGTTTCCTTTCTTGCTTGTTCTATTATTATTATTATTATTATTAAACATGTCTCTCATATAGAATTTGTAAGGAGATACAGCAGCACATTAACTTTCTTTGTGAACTCAGATCTTTTGGAGCCGGTAGCCAGATTATTATTTTTCTGTTTTTTAAATCAGTTATTCAGTTTATTGGCCAACCTGTGGCACAATCCTTTCACATAGTTCATAACAAGAGCAGCTCAGACTTGCTAACAACAGACTTGTGTAACTGTATGTTTAATCTGTGTGTCGACCTCTTGGGTTAGGTTAGATAAACTTGCTTTTAACTACATGTTTGCATGTGCCTGATGTCTGCCTCACGTATCCTGCGTCCCTTTGGAGCGTTGGTCGTGCGCTTTCTCAGCAATTAACGCTACACAAGATGCAATACGCACATGACCATTAGGGGCAGTATGGGGGGAGTATGGGGATGTGACAGGGTCAGGGGTCAGTAAACGCTGTCTTGAGGTGAATGTATGTAGAAGTGGTGCCTGTAAGTCACAGCTCAGGTTTCAGCTGCCCTGATGCACAGTTAGTTTGCAATGTTTTTTTTTTTAACTTTCCTGACGAACAGGGCTGCAACTGCTGATTATTTTCATTAACGATCATTGTCCTGATTAATCAATTCGTTGTTTGGGCTATAAAATTGTGAAAAATGTCGATCACACCTGAGGTTACGCCCTCAAATGTCTTGATATTCAGTTTACTGTCATAGAGAATTAAAGAAACCAGAAAGTATTCACATTTGAGATGCTGGAATCAGAGAATTAGGACTTTTTTTTTTTTTTAAGGAAAAAATGACTCAAAACAATTAATCAATTATCAAAATAGTTGATTAATTTTCTGTCGATTGACTAATTGATTAATTGACATCAGCTCATCGTGCATGTCCATAAACAGCTGTTTATATTTGGAGTAAAAAAGGAGCCGGAGGAAGCTTCCTGAAGCTGACCAATCAGAACAGGAGGCGGGGCCTTAAAGAGACAGGAGCTAAAACGGCCTGTTTCAGACAGAGGCTGAACTGAGGGGCTGCATAAAGGACCAGTAGAAGATAAATAAGGAGTTTTTAACTGGAAATCATGCAAAGATATTCCAGTAGAGCCCCAGAATATAAATATAGAGCTGGAAATGTGTGCAGAATACTTGTTTTATTCAGAATGTGGCCATAAAGCCTCAGGAACATGTTTCTGCTTTTCAGAAAGACCGAAGAAAGAAAGAAAATATTATAAATTAATTTCCTGAAAGAAAAGAGTGAAGGACAGGTGAAGAGAGGATTTTTTTTTTTGCCAATAATGACGCAACTCTGTCGAACGCTGTGGTGTCTCTGAACACACACACACACACACACACACACACACACACACACACACAGACACCTCTGCCGCTCTGTAACAGTAATAATAAAGCAGTATGTGCTGTGTTTCTGTCGGTAGCGGTTTCTTCTTGTTGCCTGGCAACTGATGATGATTGCGGCTGTGAAGTGTCCTTCTGAGGGCCATTATGAGACACACACACACACACACACACACACACACACACACAATGAATGAAACAATGTTTTCTCTCCGTCTCATTGTTCTCTCTTTCATCTCTTCTTTTTCATCCATTCATGTGTTTGTATTCATCTTTCTCTTCATCTTATTTCCCTTCGCTTTCTCTCGTCTTTCAAGTTTTCCTTCCTCAAACAAATATGTGGTAGTGTATTATATGTGTGTGTGTGTGTGTGTGTGTGTGTGTGTATTCAAAGCCGGATATATTAAACATGTATGTATATTAAATTCATTACCATGAACACACACACACACACACACACACTGTCCTGCTGCCAGAAATACTCACTAAAGCACCAAACGTGTATTCATCCGCTGCTGAAAATAGTCCCCAATAAATGCACGATTTCCTCCTGTTTGTTAAAAACTACAGTGAAAACTGAACTCCAGCTGTTTCAGGGAACGACGGAGCCTTTTTTAAACATGAAACTATATATGTGTGAACTGTATTTAAAGTCTTCAGTAGGGACCAACAGGTTCGGGGTGTATTATGCTGTTTAGTGTGTTTGTTTAGTCCAGTAACTTGACTTCCTGTCAGGCTCTTGTGAAATGGTCAGAATTATTTTCTCTGGCATTTTTCAGGCTGTCTCGTCTTTTCGAGCTCCTCATCATGTGTGACAGCAGTAATTGGCTGTTTGACAGATGATTCAGTCCTCGCTGTGTTTCTGCAGTAAAGACGTTGAATTTATTTCCTCTGTGGCAGAAAACACGTCACACACACACACGAGGGATAATATACAGCGAGCGGGGTCGTTATTGTGAAATGAACCCTGACAGAGTGACGCAGGACACATCAGACAGACTCGCTGTATTATTATCCCACTTATTACACGGCTGTTTACTAAAGAAATCAATCAATCTGACACAAAATATTGATTTAAAAATGATTTTATTGCCTCCACTTAAAAAAAAAAAAAGTCCTTTAGATTGTAATGTAATGTAAATATCTATGAAAACTCTGTAGCCTTCTTAAGATTATGACCTTTCTGTCATTCATCTCTATGTTTCCTTCTTGTTGCCTGGATCGGACGACAGGATCTTGCTAAACATTTCTCTTTCTGTACTGGTTTGAGCCCAGTAGCTCATCTGTGTCCAGTCACTGACATTATCTCTAATGTTTTTTTTTTGCCACAAGGTGTTGCGAATGAGCTGTAGTTGGTAAATTTACCGGACTTCTTTCTGCAGATTAATATGACGGTCTGTTACTCATAGCAGCGGCCTGCTATCCATAGAATGGCGTAATTGACCAATCAGAATCAAGTATTCAACAAAGTTGTGCAATAAGCCTTCAGAAACTCCTGCAGGTTGAACTGAGATAACCAAACATGTTTAGTGCTGACTGACTCTAACACACTGGAAGAAACTTGCTAGCCTAGCAACATTAATGCTACAAAAACCCAGAATGCAACACTCTAACTAACTCTATATTTGCAGGCTTGCAACTGTCTTGTAGTCTAATACTTACTGTACGATATTTACTGAACTATAACACTGTGCAGACATGCAGGCAACATTCTGCAGCTAAATTCACTATTTGATGTAAGACTGGTTATATGACTTTATAAAAAATGTACTGAAGACCATCTTTTACAGTCTAAATGTAATTTTAATGGTGAAATCCTTGAATGGAAAAAGTCTCTTAACATTAATGAATAAGTTAAAATAAACAGACATACTGGGCTAAATGACTGGAAGGTATTATTTGAACACTTTAACACAGACTGAGTCACTCGATGCTTCAAACTGTCCCGTTTTTGTTTCATATAATGATCATTATGTGGAAAAATAATTACAGTGTTTGAATTCTTATTGAAAAGGATTTAATCATTTTTCTTTTTTTTTTTTCATAATAATAAAATAAATTCTCACGAACCCCCTCTGCAATTATGCCAGCTGACATGTCATCCAACACAATGCTGCTGCTCGCCTCCTCCTTCAGTTGGGAGGAGGGCTGGTTCACTGGTGGGAGGGGGAAGGGTGGGGGGGCACGGCTGCTGAGCCTGGGAGAACTGATTCAGTATGAAAAGCTGCTAAAAGTTTGCCTGCGTTGATTAAATGTCGGCTAAACGAGGAGCTAAATGTAAACACTCTGTCTGAAACAGGCCTGTCTCTTTAAGGCCCCGCCTCCTGATGAGCCCGCTCTGCTCTGATTGGTCAGCTTTCAGGAAGCTTCCTCTGACTCCGGAGGCTACTTTACTCTTAAACTTTTTCTCCTTCTTTACTCCAAATGTCAACTTCTCAAATCCATCCGTACATGATGGAGCTGAATCACATCTGAAATATGAGAGTATAACAACACATAGAAACACCATAGCAACCACCTTAGCAACCAAGGCTACAGAAAAGAGGGATGTTTATGGGTATGTGCGATGATCCGTCGTCAGCTCGTCTGTGAGGTAGAAAAAAAAAAGTCACGACGGAGCGTTCACAGCAGGTTAAAGCCCTGAATTTTGACTTGCAGGCAGCATTTCTACATACATTCACCTCAAGTTTTGGAACTTTGACCGTGTTTAACATCCGACATCAGAATATAAATAACAGAAAACCACAAAAAGCTGAATATGGCTCCTTTAACAACATTCTAGGAGACAGCATTGTTCTTTTTCTAGTGTAACGCAGCTCTTAACCAGTTTGCAGTGTCACAGTCCTGAGTTTCATACTCACGACATCCAGCCTGACAACCCTCAACTGGAAAAACGTTGACAGTAAACATAATCTGAGCAGCAATTTATGTTCT
This sequence comes from Thunnus albacares, assembly GCF_914725855.1. Classification (NCBI taxonomy): domain Eukaryota; kingdom Metazoa; phylum Chordata; class Actinopteri; order Scombriformes; family Scombridae; genus Thunnus; species Thunnus albacares. Next base: position 28,292,904 of record NC_058120.1, on the reverse strand, counting down.
GTTGAAAAAGTATTTTGTAAAAAAAACAAATTAGTGTTTTAAAAACCTGATTTTTATAAGACAGAGTTGCTGTGAAATCTTCTGTAACCGTTCATGAAGATGTCTTTTTGTCCATCATCACACAGCATCTCTCTCTCTCTCTACAGTCATATATGTGTCTCTCACTCAGTCTCAGATCGATACTTGGAGTATAAACACCTTTGTCACACATGTAAAACACACACGTAGCTGTGGAATAACAGTGAAAATAATGATCAAACACACACACACACCTTTATAAATGGCATCATGCAGCATGTCCCGTCGTCATGGTGATAGCCCTCTCTCATCCCTATTAGGTGTTCCAAGCAGAGACCTGTAACATCACTGCTGCTGTTGTGTGAAAAACCTCACACTGTATCTCCAGTTTGGGTGATTTTCAATGTTTAAGGAGGTTTATCTTCCTCTAAAGTGGACGGTTTGGTTTTCATCCGACAGCGTTTATCTTCACTGCGCTCACAGTGAGAAATCTGATCTTGTAAATAACCTGAAGAACACTCACAGCAGCACATTTTCTTCTCTGTCGAACGAGACGGTGATGTTATCAGTCAGTTAGTGCTCCTCAAATCTGTCTTTTATACTCGATATGTCCACGCAGTTTAGTCAATCACTGAATTAAATATTAAATGTAGGACGCTCTGGACTTTTAGTCGGTTAAACATCTCCTGTAGATACAAACAATGTCATCAAAATGTCTGAAGAACCATGAATGTGTTTGGAAAATTGTTTAGAAACGGCTCCAAAGACTAATAACAGCAAATTTATAATGTAGTAAAAAGTCAAGAGGTTGTGATCTGCAGCACAACAAGCTAGTGAAGCTGTAAACAGAACCGCGTTCCTGCACGTGCTCAGTAGCGTCTTCCTTACACAGAACTACTCTCCAGAGACTGAAAACATGATCACTGTTATTAGTCTTTGGAGCCGTTTCTAAACAAACTAATGTGACCAAACTCTTCATGATGAAGGAACATGTCACCCACTGCAGCGGTGTGACTCACTGACGTGTTTTTAATAAGATATATCAGGCTTTGATACACACACAATACTTGTTAGTAGATCAGTTCATTGTTGGTTTGGATCCAAACATGAGATTTGTTGACAAGAAGAAAAATGTAGAAACTGTCCAGACTTTTAAGGACCTTTAAGATAAATAGAGACCAAAACCAAAAATAAAAATATTTGAAATAAATGAGCTAAATCAAAATGTCAAAAATCATTGAAAAAAAAGAGCTTCATTAGAAAGATACCTAGTCTGACCAGTAACATACTGGTGAAGTCTACTGGTCAGAGTAGGTCAACGATGTGTGTGTGTGTGTGTGTGTGTGTGTGTCAGTATTGATCTCTTTTTTTTACATCAATGTCAGCTGCGATAAACACCACACGGCCTCCTTTTAAAGGAACATTTCAGTTTATTACAACTAACTACTCACATTAGACTCACCGAGTTAAAGGAACAGTTCAACATTTTCTTTCTGTCTTTTTTTTCTGCGGTTCAGATGAACATCAGTTTTATATCTGTGTGTTCAGTACAGAGCTTGAGTCAGAGGGCGGTTAGCCTAGCTTAGCATAAAGACTGGAAACAACTAGCCACCTCTAAAGCTCACTGTGCGTTTTTCACATTTAAACAACGATTTATAAACCAGTTTGTGGTTTCAGGGCCAGTTATGTGCCGTAACTGTGTGTCCATCTGATCAGCTTGCATCGATTAAAATACCTCCAGCTCCTAACTTCTCCCTGAACGGGGAGGTTGTCTCTCTGCTCAACTAGTTATCCATGAAAAATAGCAACAAGCATTTCTGCTGTTTGCAGCTGTACGAGTGCAACTCTTAATCCCTCACAGACTGTTCATATCATTATCTCCTCATAATTAGTCTCTCTACCAAACTGCTGAACCACAAATCTATTTTCATTCATAAATACCTCATCAGTCATTAACTCTTGGGTGATTAATCCTTTATAAAGCTTTCAGAGAGCAGAGAGAGTGTGTTGTTTATTTGTTAATGGAGAAAAAAACATTCATGATAATCTTACAGCAATAATGTTTTCAAATAATTCGGTTCATTAATTTTCAATTCATTTTTTAATAAATATGGGTCCAGTTTAACCCCAAACTCCCTCTACGAACAAAAATGTGCATCAGCTGCACAAAAATAAAATAAAAATGAAGAAAAAGTTGAAATATTATTAGTTAATAAATATATTCTAAACCACTTCAGGAGGTCATAGAGGCCATAAAACTTCAGGCTAAAGATGTTGTGTTTAGGGTGTTTTCACTGCTCTCAGATTTGACCTGAAACAGTAGTTTCAAGGGTTAAATTAACATATTTCTTTGATCGTCATGAAAACAGTTAACTGCTGCCAACAACCGTTAGCACAGTCTGAACTAAACTTAATTTTATTTGTGTCTGTTAACAACATGTTTCACTTATTCAGAAACTCTCAAGGACATTTATTGAATTACAGGAGCTGGACATCAGTTATATAGTTTAGCTTAACTTGATTTGTAAGATACTGAGCAAGAACTTCAGGTTTACAGGTGCAGTCTGTAGAATTTAGTGGCATCTGGCGGAACTGACTCGGCGGAAATGTAATATAATATTCATAAGTATGTTTCAATCAGTGTTTAATCACCTGAAAATAAGAACTGTTCTGTTTTTATTACCTGAGAATGAGGTTTTATATCTACAGAGGGAGCAGGTCCTCTTCTACGGAGGCTGCCATGTTTCTACAGTAACCCAGAACGGACAAACAAAATCCTTCACACTGGTCCTTTAAAGTAAACAATCTGCTGAGTTACTGGTCTGTTGTGGAAACCATCGAGACTCCAGTGACCTTCATGCCTCGCAGGGCAGGCAGGCAGAGAGCTGTTAGCTGAATATGCTGCATTAGTACATTCAGTCCAAAAAAAAAAAAAACCTGAATTGAACAGAGAGGAAGTGAAGAATCAGCCTTGAGTTCTTGCTGCCATGACAACAAGAGCGACACTGCTGCCATGGTGACACCACACACACACACACACATAAGCATGTATCTATGAAGTGTATTGTTGAGGATCTTATTGAGAGGTAGAGAGAGTTGAAGGTCTCTTCTTCATCATCTTCTTCTTCAGCTAGTTTATTTACCCTTCTCTCCCTCCCTCTTCCCTCTACTTTCACCATCACACTCTTCTCCTCCTCTTCTTCGTTAAATACGACTGATTGTTTCACCTCATTTACGTAAAGTTCGGTCGCACGTCACCAACGAATCCTTGAGCAGATACGTGGTTTGATCGTTTTCTAATCCGACGTCTCTATCAGCTGTAACACGCAGGATGTTGATGTTACACATCACTGTTAAACTAGAATGAATAACCATCTCTTTGTTAAGGTTTCCTGCTGATGAATCAGCTGCTGAGAGTGTTTCTATGTTTTGTGCCTCCAACAGGAAAAAGCCAATTTGGCTATTTAGTTATTAAAAAAAGAGGCAGCAGATCCTCACTAAATATCCTCCACCCACATTAACTCACATTAACTCTCATTAATTCACATTATACATATTAATCTTCCTCCCCGCACAAACAGAACTTGCAACTTTTATTACTCTCACGCTGCACAGATCATATGACTCTGCAGAATCTGTGAGTCTGGAGGCTTAAAGTATCACACACAGTGAAAGAAATACAATAAAAAGAATAAAAGTTCAAATTAAATGTACTCTTAATAATGATAATAATACTTTGTATGTGTCATTGATGTGCGTGTGCATTATATTTAGTTAAATTTATGATGTTTCAAGACCTTTTGAAAACCACAAATAACACAATTTAACAGCTGTTACAGGATCACACAGGCCCAAGTAGAAAAAACTGAATTATTTATCATTTTATCACATTTTTTTTCCAGCAGTAAATAACAATAATTTCTAATAACATCATAAATTAATGCGACCTGAACCAAAATAAACTGCAGTAATGGATGCAGGATGGATTGACTAACCAATGAAAAATAATTTATCAATTAAAAGTTTTCAGCGTGTTTGACATTTTTGGTCACATATTAATGAAATGTCAATAATTAACAAACCAAAATGTCTAAAATATAATAAATCCTTTATTGATAAGACTGTTTATTATGTTTGATTAAAGTACATGTTTATACAGTTCATGACATAAACGTGATTGTTTGTTCACTCAGGGTTTTATTCTGATATTTTTATTAGTTCATCACCTCCTGATGACAAGTTGAAGGATTTATTCATCTGCTGATGAAGATCAGAGCTCGACTTCCTCTCTCTCTCTCTCTCTCTCTCTCTCTCTCTCTCTTCCTCTGAAATTCAGATTTGATTGACAGCAAAGCAAAGTTTACAAAATTAGTTCTTCACACTTTCATTACTTCAGTGACAGTTAATGTTTATTTATTTTATTTATGAATATGATTTAATGCTTATGTGTCCTGATCATTTTATCTTAGTTTTCTTTATTTGTTGCCTTTATAGTCTGTTAAAGGACGAGTTCACAGTTTTTCACGTCTGTCAGGAGCTTAAATGAACATTGAAACATGTTTTTCTTGCTGTAATCTGTTCATACTGACCGTTATCTGAAGCTAATGTGAAGCTTCAGCGTCCAAATGAGTCAAATCAAGTAGATATCTTTCAACGTTAGTCTTTTTAGTGCCAAAGTTCCTCTTTTTGTTACTATACTTCCACCCGCAGCTCAACAGGGAAACACTGTCCGAGGAAACACAAAGAGGGAATTTGATGCTAAAAAGACTGTAAATGTGTCAGATATCCACTTGATATGACTAACTCACACTGATGAAGCTGAATAGAAGCTTCACAGAGACTTTTAAATGCATTGAAAGCACATTTAAAGGATCTTTTAATATCCAGTATGGACAGGAGGAATGATTACAGCGAGGAAAACCTCTTTCACTGCTCATACGGACAACTGACTGCTGGTTTAACACACTGGAAACACTGGTCCACCTTTAATGGTCCAGTTGTGTGTCTGAGGACCGGCGTCTCATTCAGTTTCTCAGTTTGCGGTCTCTCGCTCTGCTTGGATCACCTCCCTCTGTGTTTTCTCTGCTCTGTGTCAGTTACCAGAGTGCGGCTTCTACGGGATGTACGAGAAGATCCTGCTGTTCCGTCATGACCAGAGCTCAGAGAACGTGCTGCAGCTGCTGCGCTCCGCCTCACAGATCCAGGAGGGAGACCTGGTGGAGGCCGTGCTGTCAGGTACGAGGTCACGCTGACATCACAGGTGGGAGGAGGGGATGATGATGATGATGGTGACAAAAATAACACCCCCTGCTGGGTCCCCATTACCATCGGGGATGCACGGCAACGCAGGGGTCTCGGAGAAGTAAGTGAGGTTTGATGTTGCATAGTTTTCATCGATCTGAAAGTACCTCAGCACGTTCTGCCTCAAACTGCTGCACCTGTTTCTCTCTCTCTCTCTCTCTCTCTCTCTATATATATATATATATATATATATATATATATACATATATATATATATATATGTATATATCATAAATATATCAAACAGAGTCAGTGTTCTGTGTTTTGAATCGGTTGCAGCAGGTTGTATGTATGTAGCTTCCTCTGATTCTACAATATCGAGCAGGTTGTAGATTAAAATGAGCTTTTTTACACATTGTTTATTTTACACCATCAGTACAATTTTTCTAACATTGCAACCGACTCCTGACTTCATAGACATTTTACAGCAGTTAAACCTGTGTGTGTGTGTGTGTGTGTGTGTGTGTGTGTGCATGACGTGTTGTGACATCACTGAGGCTCAGAATATCCCATCAAAATGTTTTTTATATCTCCGTAACTCCGACGGTCTCCTCTGTCCATTCAGATATGGAGATCTGTGCTGGATTGAAAACTTCTGGACATAAAGACTTTAAAATTACAACATCTACATTTTCTTCTAGAACATATACAGTACTGCTCATATGCAAAATGATGACATTTCTGAATAGCCTAACAATATATGACATGAGACTGTAAATAAAAGAAATTAAAAACAAACAAAAACACCTCCAGGTTTAAAGAACAGGTCCTAATAATAATAATAATAATAATAATAATAATAATAATAATAACAATAATAATAATAATAATAATAATTTCTGGTTTGCTGTCTGGCTGCCGTCCAGCTCAGGACTCAGGTGTTCACACGATGCTACGCTAACGGCCTGACAGCTGCTGCTCCCCAATTTCCTGCCTCTCTGTCACCACCCAGTACAGTGTGTGTGTGTGTGTGTGTGTGTGCGTGTGTGTGTGTATTTGCATAACGCTTGTCTGCTACTTTGTGTGTTTGTTTTAATTAATATTCCATATTTTTCATGTGCATTCTGCTGTGTGTTGCTCTACTTCAACGATAATTCCAGTTTATTATCACGTCAGTTTTATTTACATTTCCATGGCTGCTCATAACAATTATTTCCATTATTGATTAATCTGCTGATTATTTTCTTTATTAATTGTTTATTTATTAATATCATTTGTTCATTTCTTTTACATACATTGTTTATTGATTCTTCATATATGTTATCAATCTATGAGACACAACATACGGTTAGTTTGAGTGACAGATCATCTAGTGGAGGCGGAGCAGTGATGCAGGTCACATGACGTATATGTTTGTTTCCTGTTCTTCCTCCTGAGGTTTCTTCCATTTCTTCCCTGTTAAAGGGTTTTTCAGGGTTATTATTCTAATGAGAATCTGAGGACAGAGGATGTTATATATTGCTGTAGAAATAGTAAAGCTCCTGAGGCACGTTTGTGATTTGTGATATTGATTTTTGTTTATAAAATATCAAAAAATTGTGAAAAATTTCCATTATAATTTCAAACAGCCTAAAGTTTAGTATTCAAATTGCTTGTTTTATGAAACCAACAGTCTAAAACCCAAATATATTCAATTTATTACCATACATGACAAATAAAAGCTCATAAATAAATAAATTCTCATATTTGAAAAGCTTTAATCAATGAATATTTGACATTTTTGCTCAAAAAATATCTATAAAGATTATCTAAATAGTTGGACATTAATTTTCTGTCGATCGACTAAGACAGATAGAAATTGTTCATTTCAGTATGAAGTCCAGAGGTTTGATTTGATTTGTGGCGCAACAAGCTAGTGACGCTGTTAACAGAACCGTCTTCCTGCACATGCTCAGTAGCGTCTGCCTTCCACAGAACTACTCTCCAGAGACTGCAACGTGATGCTGTTATTAGTCTTTGGAGCCGTTTCTAAACAAACTAACGTGACCAAACTCTTCATGATGAAGGAACATGTCTCTAATCATCTCCTCTTCCTCCTTCTCCTGCTTCTTTTTTTATCACCATTCTCCTCTTCCTCTTTGTCTTCCTCACCCCCATCCGTCCTTCCTTCCTTCCTTCTCTCCTTTGCCTTCTTCGATTTCTTTTTCCTCCTCTTACACTCCTCCCTTTCCTCCTTTTCTTCACCCCCCCTTTCTCCTCCTCCTCTTTCTGCTCTCCTTCCTCTTCCTCCCTTAGTTCTTCTTACTTCTCTCCTTCCTCCATGTTTCCTTTATCCCTTAATCCTCTCCTCCACCCATCCTCATCTTCCTCTTATCCTTCCTTTTCTTTGTCTGCTTTTCTCCACTCTTTCATTCCTCTACTCCTCACCCTCTTCCTCACTGATTCCTCTCTTCATCTTTGTCTAACTCTCCCTCCTCTTCCTCCTATCCTTGTTTACCTTCCTCATTTCTCATCTTTCCGCCGCTCTTATCTCCTCTTCATTTATTCTTTCTCCTCTTCCTCCTCCTTCATTACCTTCTCCTTCCATCTACCACCTTCTTTTGCTCTTCTTACCTCCTCACCTGCTCCTCTTCCTCACATTCCTCCTCCTTGTTGTTTTCCATCTTGTTTACAATCTGCCACCATCTCCCACTTCATCCTCTACCTTTTTCTCCTCCTCCTCCTCTTTCTCCTCTTCCTCTTCCTGCTGACATTTGGTTAAAAACACTTTTTGTTAACGGTGCTCTGCCAGCGCCGGCGACAGCTCGCTCCTGTCGAAGTGTGGAGGAAACAAACAGGAAATTAAGTTTGTACGGTGTAACAGGCAACTTCAGCCAAGAGACACACAGCCAGACAGCGTTTATTGGCTGCAAGCTCATTAACAAACTCTTGTTTTATAATCAGGGAATATGTTGATTAAAGTTGTTTACAATTCACAAAAAAACCCAAAGGAATATGGGAATTGGTTTATGTTTTTAATAGAGTTGTGACGTTTATCTGTGTCCCCAGAATGCTTCGTTTGCGAGGTTTTTTCTACCCGAGCTGACGTCAGATCAATGTGCATATCCACTCTGTAGCTTAAGGTTGTTATTAAGGTGTTTATTTGGACTCCTGACGCTGGCCAATCAGAACAGAGCAGACTCATCAGGAGGGAGATTTTACTGGATATTCACACAGAAAGTGAGATGTGAGCGGCGGCCTGTAAGCATGTTCTATCTGGACGTTTCTGTCCACAGAAGCAGCCGTCTGTCAGCAGGACACTGCTTCACCAGGCTGGCTGACAGCAGAAACTTACTGAACCAAAATAGTTTTCACGTCAGCTCCACGAGAGAGAAATTGAAAAAATTTGCATTTATTGATTAATTGTTTTTTTTTCCTCACCCGTCGTAGTGGGCGAGGAGAGTCTGCTGTAGTGACACAGGTCAGCTAACAGGCAGAAGAGGAGCCGATCAATCAATATAGATACTGTTAATAAGTTCAAAACAGCTTTCTGTGCTCGGATTCAGTGTGGACTGATACATTTAACCCTCCTAATGTGTCAGAAAAGGGTTTACACCTTTAGTGTTTAGTGTTTGAATTCATTATCAAGCACTGAAAAAAACCCATTATCATTCAATAAAATGGTTTACCTGCTAAGTGACTTATTATTCATCAATAACCATAACATATATATACACTTACTTTGGTATTTTATACACCTTACACCACATTTAACTTACATTGTACAAATCATTTTTAGGTTAAGGTTATGGTTAGGGTTATGGTTAAGGTTAGGGTTATGGTTAAGGTTAGGGTTAGGGTTATGGTTAGGGTTAAGGTTAGGGTTATGGTTAAGGTTAGGGTTAGGGTTATGGTTAGGGTTATGGTTAAGGTTAGGGTTAAGGTTAGGGTTATGGTTATGGTTAGGGTTATGGTTAAGGTTAGGGTTATGGTTAAGGTTAGGGTTAGGGTTATGGTTAGGGTTATGGTTAAGGTTATGGTTAGGGTTATGGGTATGGTTAGGGTTATGGTTAAGGTTAGGGTTATGGTTAAGGTTAGGGTTAGGGTTATGGTTAAGGTTAGGGTTATGGTTAAGGTTAGGGTTATGGTTAGGGTTATGGTTAAGGTTAGGGTTATGGTTAGGGTTATGGTTAGGGTTAAGGTTAGGGTTATGGTTAGGGTTATGGTTAAGGTTAGGGTTATGGTTAAGGTTAGGGTTAGGGTTATGGTTAGGGTTATGGTTAAGGTTAGGGTTATGGTTAGGGTTAAGGTTAGGGTTATGGTTAAGGTTAGGGTTAGGGTTAGGGTTATGGTTAGGGTTATGGTAAGTCTCCAGGAAATGAATGTAGGTCTACGTAATGTCCCCAAAAGTGACCTAGGTCAACGTGTGTGTTTGAGTGTGTGTGTCCATGGGGTGCGAGTGGAAAAGAGAGAGTGGGGGTGTGAGCATGGGATCATATTTGCTGTGTGCCACTCTACAATTGAATTCAAGTAGATATGCTTTCTTGGCATGACACCTAATTTTAATATTATTACACAATATTATTATACAATTTTTTTATAGGATTTCATTACTATTATTGTTGTTTTGTTGTAATTTTTGTTATTCATAATGGTTTGGCAACGTTTACTATGTATTTCTGTGCATAAACAACCCATAATTACTACCGGGTCAAATTTGACCCATAACACAACAGATGTAACTTTTTTTTTAAATAGGCATTTAAAAAAAGAAAAATGATCAAAATGTGTTTTATTGTATTCAGTAGGCCGTTGTAGAGGATGTAATGAAGCCTTGTTTGGATCAGAAAAAACTAAAAGTATATTTCACACATCTAAACTTGAAAACAGGTCAAACTTGACCCTAACACAATAAAATGGAAGCATATCTGTTAAGACTTACGAGTGATGGACGTCAAAAATGCCTCTAAAACCGTTTTCTATGTGGATTGAGGCAGGATTAAAGACTTCCTGTTTCAGACAGAGGCTGAACTGAGGGGCTGCATAAAGGACCAGTAGAAGATAAATAAGGAGTTTTTAACTGGAAATCATGCAAAGATATTCCAGTACAGCCCCAGAATATAAATATAGAGCTGGATATGTGCAGAATACGTCCTCATTAAATGACCTCATTACTGTTACTGAACATAGAAACTCTCCAGAATAACATAATGATCTTATTGGTTTATGATATGAACATCAATTTCAATTATTCCAACTTTGTTTCTGAGAAATCATGTTTTGTCAGTCATTTTGGTTGACGTCTCTAAATACTATAATACCCATGAGTTGCAGCTGCTGTTGCTATGGAGATGATGCCAGTCAGAGGTGTGAATCAGAGTTTAATGGATTCAAAACACGTTGTTGTCTCCGACCTGTCTGATTGTGTTTCTGACCTGACAGGCTTCTTTTTTACATCTAGATATCAACTCGATGAGTAAAACGTGATTATTACTGAGAGAAACGTTTAGAGCTGCGACGATTAGTCATTTAGTCAAACTATTTGTTGATTAAAAGACGTTCACTGGGCTTTAGTGTTAGTTTTGACAGAAATCTGAGAACATCTGACCTCTCTGCTCCTTATTTCAGCTTAAAAGACGTGTTCACAATGTTTCCAGTGAGTCTACAAACATCAGTCAGGTGTTCATATGAACAGTGAAAGAGGTTTTCCTCGCTGTAATCATTCCTCCTGTTCATACTGGATATTAAAAGATCCTTCAAATGTGCTTTCAATGGAAGCGTCGGAGGTCAAAATCCACAGTGTGTCCACACAGTCATTTAAAAGTCTTTGTGAAGCTTGTATGAGGCTCCAGCAGTGTGAGTTAGTCATATTTCATATTCCCTCTTTGTGTTTCCTCGGACAGTGTTTCCCTGTTGAGCTGCAGGTGGAAGTATAGTAACAAAAAGAGGAACTTTGGCACTAAAAACACTGTAACGTTGAAAGATATCTACTTGATTTGACTCATTTGGACGCTGAAGCTTCATATTAGCTTCAGATAAACTTTGAAATACATTTTTGTCCTCCATCGCTTCCATTGTAAGGTCATTATGAAGGGATCTTCTAATGGTCAGTATGAACAGGAGGAATGATTACAGCAAGATAAACAGCTTTAATGTTCATTTGGGCTCCTGATTGTTGCTTTAAGATGGATTTGAAAACTGTGAACTTGTCCTTTAAAAGCTGCTTCACCATAATCTAACTTTATTGTCCTGCTGCACACAGTTACATTTTACTCTTCACTGAGCTAAACAACTAAAACATGAATGTCATTATTAGCACGCTGTGCCGCTGCTGGTTTTACAGCTTCTCCACCCGCAGTGTTTGTTTTCTGGTTGTGGGTTAACAAGCTAGCAGCGATCGCTCCTTAACGCTGCTAATTCCACCACAGAGAACACACACATAAACATAAGGCATTTATATTCAGACAAGGACTACCTAGGAAACCCTCACACACCCACCCACACACACACACACACACACACACACACACACAAAAGTCATTTTCTGAAGCATATAATAACAGTTCGGGAGCTTGTTCAGACTTCCAAACGTATGTTGGTCCTCCAAACAAAAGGCATAAACAATAATTTGAATAAATGGAGGTAATTTCCTGCAGCAGAATGTCTAATCAGAGCCGTATTCTACTGGAGGACCACAGCACAGGACGAGAGAGTGTGTTTGTGTGTGTGTGTGTGTGTGATTCAGAAATACATGCAGAGGGAGAGAGAGACATCATCGAAAGAAAAAGAGAGGAAGGGGAGCGAAAAAAAAACCACGATACCCCCCCCCCCCCCCCCCCCCCAAACTACCCATCATGCCTTGCCAAGCATGCTGGCCAACCAAACAAACACTCGGTCCATCTGCACCCGCTAAGAGCCTCTCATACGTCCCAAACATTTACAAAATACCCACTAACAACCCATTCATTACTTTTTGTCTCTGTTGTTGTTTATCTCCCTCCTCTCTTCTCTCTCTCTCTCTCTCTCTCTCTTAATCTTTAGATAGTCAGCGGATCAAATCTGGTGATATTGTGTGTTTTTCTTCTTCGAACCAGCAGTGAATGGATCCTATAAACAAGTATTGTGTGTATATGTCTCATTCATCTGTGCTGTCGCCAAAAATCTATTAAAAAAAACATGTAAATGAGCCACACTGATGCACTGGCTGACAAGTTCCCTCCTTAAACTGATTTTTACCTTAAAATTTAATTCATTTACCCATTTAATAATGATGAAATTAACTTTTTAAACATATATATATATATATATATATATGTCTATTGGGGTTTGTACAAAAAGTATAAATACAATTAGAGTCTGATGTGTCAGTGTGTAATGTGTTATTGGCTCGTAGTGATGAACCTACAGAGAATTATTGGCTTTACGGAGCTTTATAGTGAATTTCAGCTCATTGTTTATCTGTAAGGCTGCAACTTAACTGTTTTGGTTCACTCTCAGCGCTCTCATAGCGTCGTTTTGGGCTCTAAAAAGCCGCTATACACTACCTGCTCAGCACCAAACAGACACAGTTAGCTGTAGACTAGCTGGTGAACATAGTGGAGCATTTAGCAGCTAAAGAGCCAGATATTTCCCTCAGGAGTTGGTGGAGAACAAAAACAGAAGCTAAAAGAGAGTGAATATTGGACTCACATTCACCAGGTGGACAGAAACACGACTCCACATGAATGATAATGTTGCTCCGTAACTGCTGGATGTGGAAATAAAGCAACTGTTTGTTCAACATTTCAACTTAAAAGGTGATGATGTGAAAACTAGTGGACAAAACATCAGTTATTGCAGTTTTAAACATTTCATTGATCTCCACTCCCAGGTCTTCCTGCCATGCTTCTCTTAAATGGTCTGATATCACTGTGCAGTCGAAATGTGCAAATGCAATGTTAATATTTGATTCAGCTCCTTTATTCCTGAAGAAATGTGAGTTAGGTCAATTAAAATGTTCCTGTAATTGTTCCGGTGTGGGGGGCGGAAATGTTATTAATAAATAGATCTCTTAATGAATGCATGCCAAAGTAAAAGTACAAAGGTATTAGCATTGAAAAATAAAAGTACTCATTATACAGAGTGGCCATTTTCAGAATAATGATTATTATTTGATTGGATTATAATTATTGACACATTTACATTTTCATCACTTTAATGTTGCAGCTCACAAAGTTTGGGGATAATTTTAATTATTTCATATGTTTGGTTCTTTGCAAATTTCCCCCAAACATACATAAAGTCTTATCTTAATTTATAATAATACATCATAATTTAATTGTTGATCATATTTTGTATTGTAGTGCAGTAAAAAGTAAAATGTTTCCCTTTGATTTGTAGAGGAAGTACTTGAGTAAATGTACTTAGTTACTTTCCATCACTGGTTGTTGGACACTTGGTTTGAGTTTTGAATGGATGTACAGTTTGTTAACTCTAAACTGTGTTTTTCCAATAACGATCTGTCTGCCACAAACATGAATTAAGACAAACTGAAAACTCTACACAGTCAAACAGATGCTTATAAATCAGCTAATCACTGATCAGACTGCTGCACAGCTCATTAAAGCAGTAACAGAGTGAGCTGTCTCACCTCAAACAAGATGTTTTTTACTCACTTGTTGCAGCAAATGTCATTAAAATCCAAATGTGACTCAACTGCCGTCGGTTTTGAGGAGCTTCATCATTACTGAACTCAACTGGGGTTTAACACAGGATAGTGGATTCCTTCCTTCTCAGGAGGAGTTCTCGCCGCTGCCAGCGAGTTCAAACTGAGTTTTTGTGCAAACAGCTGGAGGATGTTTTTGACTCAGATAGCCGTCATGGCCGCCGGCCCAGATAAGCAGCTGCTCGTCTCCACTGTAAAAACATTCAGGAAAATGAGGAAAAAGAAAAATCCGTTTTGTTGGATTTAGTCTCGTCTTTATAACTGCTTGTCTTCTGCAGCTTCGGCCACGGTTGAGGACTTCCAGATCCGTCCGCACTGTCTGTTCGTCCACTCGTACCGAGCGCCGGCCTTCTGCGACCACTGTGGAGAGATGCTGTGGGGCCTCGTACGACAGGGACTCAAATGTGAAGGTATGTATGAAGAGGCCAGCAAATAACCAACTAAAACCATAAAGTGTCATTCTTACATTTCACGAGTGGTTCAATTTACTGAGGCTTTCTAGATCTGATGGTTTTTATTGTCAACAAAGCAGCTTCTACATGTCAGTGGTTGTTTTAAACAGCTGCTGCAGGTCTCTGTCCAGTATTATCTTCTGTTGCAGTAGGCATGTTCCCATCCACTCGTTTTATTCTCATTTTTAATTTGTGGAAACACAGAAAGTTTTCCATCGTTTTAGCTTTGACTGTCGCTCTTTTAATGACGTCATCTCGTTGTGTCTCATCTCTTCTTCTGCAGCAGTTTAATGGCACCGACTGGAGAATCTCCTTATATTCACACAACAGAAATGGACGGAAACTTACATTAATTCGCATTTTATTTTGCTGATATTCTGGAGATAAATTCGGATGGAAACTTGTCTACTGTAGGCTGTAATATCTCACATGAGTCATGGAGCGCTTTGCTTCAGAAAGACATTTTTAGCATCTAACTTCATGTCAAAGCGTTTCCTCTTTATTTCTGTCACAGTGCAGCTGCTGCTATGATGGATTCATGTTTTCTAATTCAACTCCTCTAACACAACGACCGACACTGATCAATGTGTCTGCTGGTTTCTGACAGCAGTGACCTCAAACTCTTCTTTTCACTCTCTGGGAACATATTTGTGAATGAAACGTAGCAGAACAAGTCACCTTATATGGACATTTTAGGGGCGTTAAGAGAGTTTGCTGAATCTGACTCGGAGAGTTTTAGAAGAAGAAAATGTTCTGGCATGAGGCCCGATGTGTTAATAAATATCTTCACTCTCCGCAGGTTGCGGTCTGAATTATCACAAACGTTGTGCCTTTAAGATCCCCAATAACTGCAGCGGGGTGAGGAGGCGTCGCCCGTCCAACGTCTCCCTGACGGGGGGGCTGGTCAACTTGGCCCGGCCCCTCTCTGCCGAACCCTCGCCCCCCCACTACACCGACGATGCTTTACTGGTCAGTACGCTGAAGTTTAAACTCCCAACATGTCTGAATGTTAGGACGTAACTAACACCTGAAACATTTTTCAGTAGCAAACATATTAGTTTTTTGAAGAAAAAATGTGCTAAAAAGTTATTTTTATAGTGTATTTTTTAAATAAAAGCTTAAAAATAATGGAAGTGGAAGTCTGAGCATTTATGTACTTATGTTATTATTTTATTGAACAGGGACCATACAGACAAGCAAAGCAACATATACTGTACATACTAGGGGTGTGCCCGAATACAAATACATTATTCAGCAAAGCAAATATATTAAGCAAATATTTTTACAAATATTTGTTTCATATAAATATTTTAAAAATTATTTGTTTTTGAAAAGAAAAAAAACATGTTAAATACCAGCGCACAGGTCGGTTACATCACTATCTCAGTGTCTCTCCTCTGCTCCGCTGTGACGTCTATCAGCAGGTCTCAGTGAGGGGAGTCACATCCACCTGCTACATGACGCACATTTCCTAATTTGGACATCACTGCCGGAGTTGGGGGGTGTTCCCCAGAGATAAAGCTGAACTACTGACACACGCTTCATGAAGACTTATTGTAACACTTTAATTTTCTAAAATTAAAAGCGTAATAAAAACAAAAACAGGATTTTTAAGCCTCTGTCCACTTTTATTCAAATACAAATACAAATACAAATAATTCTGATGCCTCGACAAATACAGATACAAATACAAACACTGGGCCATCTGCACATTACTAGTACAAACATACGTATACAGGACGTCTAGCTGAGGTTTATTTGCAGCCTTCGTCCCTGATTAGACTTTTCAAACTATGTTCATGAGACTCACATGATAAACTCCATATTTGTGAGTAGTTGTAGTTGTGAGGGAAGTAAAATAAAAACCTATCAATTGTTTTAATTTGAACCAAATTTTAATTATCTTTTCCTTGTTCCTTTCTCACCATCTAGTCGCCAGTCAGTCCCAGCATGGAGGTAAGTCCCACTTTTATCCAAAAAACTACTTAAAAAAAGAGGATATCTATAAGGAACTGAGATGTTATTACAGTAAAAAAACAGCTTCTGTTCATGTAACAGAATACTTTTGACATTTATTTCAGTCATTTTTACATTGTTTTAGTATAAATATGAATCCTGCAAGGCTCATTTTTGAGGGTGAAGAAAACAAAAGCAAAGCAACAAAAATGATAAACTGGTGACCAGACGTTAGTTTCTAGTAAAAACACTCATTTACAAGTAAAAGTCACTTTGCATTCAAGATCTTAAGTAAAAATACAGAAGTATTAGTTGTAAAATTAACTAAAGTAAAAGTAGCAATCAGGCCCTCTGACTGTATGTATTATCTATAAGTGTAAAATCTACATCTGATAAATATCTACTAAGCTTTGTCTCCGCCTCTCCTCACACAGCAGAAGAACCAATTAGATTACTTCCCGGGACGAGAGCGGCGCTCCAGCTCGCAGTCGTACGTCGGACGTCCCATCGAACTGGACAAGATCTTGCTGTCGAAGGTCAAAGTTCCCCACACCTTCCTGATCCACTCGTACACGCGACCCACCGTCTGCCAGCACTGCAAGAAGCTGCTGAAAGGCCTCTTCAGACAGGGGCTGCAGTGTAAAGGTGAACTTTTACTGTCAGCAGCAAATATTCAATACGTGTTAATATCTTTAACGGCTGCTGATGAAAGAACGCAGACAATAAAAAGAATCAAACATGGCAGCTGGATCAGGTCTGAAGTCATGCAGATCAGTCAGTCTGATTTCAACGTAAAGTTTAAACTTTTTATAACGAGGTTTACGCACCAGCCAATCAGAGCTCTAGTGCAATCAACCAATATGTTGTCATCTACTTAATGTCATTTTTAAATGAATTAAATCAATGAATTCTTTTGACTTGAAATGATGAGTTGAATGAATAAACTGCTCATTAAATTAAGTTTATATCAGCAGATTTCCCAGCATGCATTGTTTAAGAGTTGAAAACATGCATGATGGAAACTTGCTGTGTGTCTTTAACACATGTAAAGAAATGAAAATATGTATTAATAATAAAAACAATACCAACCATGATAAAGGTATTAAATCCAGTAAAATCCTTATTTCAATAAAGCAGAAGCAGCTTTGTTAGTTTCAACTTAAAAAAAAGTGGAAACTGAAATCTGACTGTGATGTTTTAGTTTATTGAACTAGTGAACTGAACTCAGTCGGTTTTTCATGACTTTGGACTAATTATTCAACTTTAGTTCAGTTAACTCCAAAATCAATAAACATATTTAATAAAATAAATAATAAAATCAACTTTTTGTTGAATCAGCATCATTTTTTACAGTGTACAACAGGAGCGTCAAGCATCCAGACCAGGACAAAAATGTGGTTTTATGTAATAAAAATGTTAGAGGATATAACTTTAATGACAAAATAAGCTGTTTGTCCGGTGCAACAATTGATAGGAGACACACCAGATGACAACTCGGTTGAAGTGATGAAAAGATCTTCCGATGAACTAAAAGAAGATGAGACTGTGTTAATTTGATCTCAAAGAGCAAGAAAACAAACAAACATATGGTGTCTGTTTCATATTAACGAATGTTCCGCTTCCTTTTCTTTCTCTCAGATTGTAAATTTAACTGTCATAAACGATGTGCTCCCAAGGTGCCAAACAACTGCCTGGGAGAAGTTTCCAAAAATGGAGGCAAGTTTCAACACACACACACATGCTAATGCTATGCTAATGTGATTCTAACCACCCTGACCAACACCTTTACCTAAAACTTCAATCATAAAGACGAGTTTTAACCCTGAAACAGCCCTTTGGAGAAGTTTCCCGGGTTTCGTCACTTCCAAGGTGTAAAACTTGTGTCCTCACAAAGATAGAAGAGCAAAAACGCACACAGCTGTTGTTTGAAACCAGAGTTCATTTTGAGGCTCTTCCTGAGGCTCTAGCTTTCTCCATCTTTGTTGTGTGCAGTTACCATGGTTACAGGTTCATTCTATCTATGCGACTGTGATCTGACAGACTCTGACTCTCCTGTTTGAACAGAACGTTCCTGCTCACTTATCATCACAATCATTTGTAGTGCGTCTTCATGTCTTGCTGAGCCGAAGACAATTTTTCCAACAAAGATTAATTCTATCCCAGTGGTTCCTAAACTTAAACGAAAGAGGACTTATAACTTTTAAAGGCTTGAAGAGATGAAATACAATAAATAAAGCAAACATGAGTAGAAAGCCTGAAAAAAAATCTGAAATATGTTTTCTGTTGTCCTATCCTGTCCAATCATCTGGCGACCCCTTAGATTAATCCAGTGACCTCTCGTGGGGGTCCCGACCCCCAGGTTGGGAACCACTGTTCTATTCTTGTCTCATTCTCAGATGGATTAATCCATAAATGTGTAACGTTACTGAATGAAGATGCTTCATATTAACAGCAGAGCAACAGGTCAAACAGATGAATCAGCTGATGAACAAGAGATTTTATTGGCTGCTGGAGGAGACTGTTTGACCAATCAGGAGCCACAGATGCTGCAGCTCGTTTAAACAGTCATTAGGTTATTTGTCTGTCTTTCACATCATTGTTTTAGTCTTGTCTTCCTCGTTGGTGAACTCTGTGTGAAGCTACAGATCCGGGTCTGTCTCTGGTCTGTAGAACTCCTGAGCCCGGGGGCGGAGTCAGACGTCGTCATGGTGGAGGGTTGCCTCGACGACCACGACGGAGACCGAGGCGGCGGCCTGCTGGATGACTTGGATGAAGCGCTGACATCAGAGGGGGGTCTCCTGCTGGAGGCGGGGCCCAGCGACCTCTGTGACCCGCATGACCCCGACCTGGACGAGTCCAACCGGGCCATCAGGTACACAAACACACACACACACACACACACACAGTAACACACACACATGTAGACGGGTCAGATCTGAGGTTGTGCTTTGCCCCGCCCCCTATAGCCCGTCAACCAGTAACAACATCCCTCTGATGCGGGTCGTCCAGTCCGTCAAACACACTAAGAGGAAGAGCAGCAACGTGATGAAGGAGGGATGGATGGTGCACTACACCAGCAAGGACACTCTGGTACCCGTCTGTCTGCTCACCTGTCTGACACTTTAATGTCTGTCTGCTCACCTGTCTGACTGTCTGTCTGCTCACCTGTCTGTCTGTTTAACTGCTACCTAATCCACCATTTTTGTTGGATTCTGCCTTTTTTATTATTTTTTAATTAATTAATTAATTAATTAGATATAAATTAAGTTATTTTTTGTTATTTAGCTTTGTTTCCTTCCTTAAAATCTTTTGATTCAGACTAAAAAAAGAATAGAACAAAAGTCTCTGTTTACATTATGCATTATAATGAAAGTAAAAACAACAGTACTGCTAACCTGTTATATACACACACACACACACACACACACACACACACACATATATACAAGTAAATAGAAGTAAATGCTTTAATTTTAATTTCTTACAAGGTTTTATGCTGTTTTTATGCCACATGCAGATTTTTATTAGTGCAAATTTTTTTTGCAAATCTCCCTTCAAAAATATGTTGAATTATGATGTAGTTCTGAAATAATTTGTTGATCAACAGAAAATCAATTGGGAGCAATCTATTAATCATTTAAATCGTGATTATAGATTATTTTGGAGGAGTTTTGCCTTCATTCAATAGTAAGAGATGCAGAGAGAGAGGAGATAGAAAGAGGAGAATGAAACTCTGGTTCCAGCTTCTCAAATGTGAATCTTATATGTAAATAAATTAAATATCTTTGGCTTTCGGACAAAACAAGCAAAATGACGACGTCACCTTGGGCTGTGGGAAATTATATTTAGTATTTTTCACTATTTTCTGACATTTAATAGACCAAATTCAAAGTTCCTTGCATCCCTACTTTAATGGGGAACTGAGATGTTGCTCCTCTGGATCTTTCAGCTCCGTGTGGAAGCTGTAACAAGATGAAGGTGATCTGTGTGTTGAGTGATGTCAACACTTGTCTGCTTAACGCTGACTCGTCTTCATCTTTCTTTTATCCTCCACTGGACACTAATTATCTCTCTTTTCTCTCTCTCTCTCTCTCTTTCTCTAATTCATTTTCTTTCATTCTCTCCATCTCTTCATAACCTGCCGTCTCATCTTCATCTTCATCTCTGTGTTTCAGAGGAAGAGACATTACTGGCGGCTGGACAGTAAATGCATCACGCTGTTTCAGAACGACACAGGAAGTAAATACTACAAGGTAAGACGAGCTGGTCTCTGTGTATTTGGAGTTTTTTGCTCATTTTTTTACGTTTCCTTTGTTGTTGTGTAAGACATGCTGCCCTGAAATCATCACTAAACAAATTTAAGTGTCTTTGCATGAGTTCAAACTACTATTGAACTGAACAGATGTCTGTACTTGAAGTTTAGAAATTGCAGGTTAACGCTGAGACAGCAGGAGACACTGTGATAGTACAGAAAAGCAGAACAAGCTCATAATGAGCTCAAGATGCTTCTTTTTGATCCATCACAAAGGTAGTGACTAGTTTCTATTTGTGCTACTAATTTAAACCAATTTAGCATAAATTAGAGGTACAAGGTACAGTATGTGTGCAGATATATGGATACAGTGTTGTTTGTCAAGAATTTATATCTGGGGTTCAAATTTGTACTTTTGCAGTTATAAATTATAAATGTACAAAAATTGACATTTATTTATTTTACAGTCGTAGGTCCCCTATTATTTAGCCTATATATTAATGATCTCCCTCAACAGTGTCATGATGCAGAGCTACAAATGTATGCAGATGACACTGTTGTGTACACACAATGCAAAAACAGCTGCTGCAAAGCTAACGATTGCATTGGAAAGGATCACACATTGGCTTGATCAATCATGTCTGAGTCTAAATGTAAACAAGACAAAGGGTATATTTTTCTCTAAGACTATGGTACAACCTCCGAACGCTGATATTCTCATCAAAGGTGAAAAATTGACATAGTCACTGATTTTAAATATCTTGGTGTGACACTGGATCCAAATTTGAACTTTAAGAAACATGTTTAAAAAAAAAACGGTTAAAACTATAAAGTACAACTTAGCAAATTTTAAACATATTAGAAACTGTCTCTCTTTGGACGCAGCCAAGATATTTATGCCGCTATGATTCTTTCCTATATGTCTTATTGCATCACATGTTGGGGGCAGGCTGGAGAAACAGCCATAAAACCTCTTGAGTCCGTCTACAAACAAACTCTAAAAACTCCAGTAGGGTACTGGAGAAATACAATTTACTGAGCTTTGACAATTTTAGATTATTCTCAAATTTGTGCCTAGTTTATAAAATTTTAGATGGTTTGTCCTCCTCCTCTATGTGACTTTGTGTTCACTCGCTCAGTAAGTTCTATTAGATCCTCCAGAATATCCTCTATACAAGATTGGACCATTTCCTCTCACTGCATTCGGGCAGTCAGCTTTCTGTGTGAAAGCCACAACTCAGTGGAACGTCCTACCTGATTATATGAAGAACTGTAGTTCAATCAATACATTCAAGGCCAAATTAAAAAATCAACTAAAGACGAATCAGCTGTGTGAGTCTAGTTTACATTATTAATTTTTAATTGACATTGTGGGTGTATGTGATGTGCTGTTGTGTGTAGCTTTGTATTTTGTATGGTGTGTTCTCTGTGTTTTTTTATTTTTTGGGGGTTATTTTTGTTTTTTTTTTTGCTTTGTACTGTTTGTTGTTGTGCTGTTGTATATTTTGATTATAATGGACTACGGATGCAAATTAGCTTCAAGCTAACTCCGGTGCAGTGCATCATTTATGCTTAATACTGCACACTGTCCTGTTCAATAAATCAAATCAATCAATCAGTGAGATACAAACTGTGGAAGCAGTGAGGTTTTATACTTAAAGGAGGGCAGAAGCTGTATGGAGTCAACTCGATTTTAAACCATGAACTGGTCGCGTCTGACTAGTTTTAGAATTGGGACAAATTTCTGTCAGTTGGTTGTTGTTTGACATGCAGTTTGAAGTCATTATGTCCAATAAATCACCTGATTGATCAACAATCTGGTTGTTGGATGATCGGTTGCATTTCTGGCAAGTTAGAAATTTTGTCTGCAGTTTGAGCAGCTTTGAGATCAGATTTCCAAAGTGGCTGCTGTCAGAAGATTGTGAGTTTGTTTTAATATGATTGGAGTATATTTGACATGTTGTGGTTAAACTGTAGTCTGACTCAGCATCACGTCAGATCGTCTGTTGCTCCACATTTTTACTTTCTGTTCATAGTATAATTACACAAAGTAACGCTGCCTTTCTCTCTTCTTGTCAACATTGATGAGGACACGGTCGTCTGGAGAGATATGAGCATGAAAGTCGTAGCTTCTGTTCATGCAGAAAGAAAGATTACAACGTGCTCAACATTTTCTAAAAGGTTACTGAGATGTTCCTCTTGTCTACAGGAGATCCCTCTGTCAGAGATCTTATCTCTGGAACCTGCTCAGACCTTCTCTCTGCTTCCCGATGGAGCCAATCCCCACTGCTTCGAGATCACCACGGCCTCGCTGGTTTACTACGTTGGAGAGAATCTGCAGAGATCTGATTCATCTGTGACGGGCAGCAGCGTTCTGGTGAGACGGACTTACTGTCACATGATTTTTTCATTCTGGAAACACTCTGAAGGTGTTTTCAGGATTTTATACGACTCCTTTAACATCTGGAAGAAAAAATAGTCCATCACCTGCACAATATAAAACTACCGACTGGTTTCAGATCAGCGGGGTGGGGCAGGATCTTGTACTGACTGGTTTAACTGGCTGGTTTCAGACCAGCAGGGGTGGGGCGGGATCTTGTACTGACTGGTTTTACTGGCTGGTTTCAGATCAGCGGGGTGGAGCAGGATCTTGTACTGACTAGTTTTACTGGCTGGTTTCAGATCAGCGGGGTGGGGCAGGATGTGTCTCGGATATGGGAGATGGCCATCCAGCACGCTCTGATGCCAGCCGTCTCTACGGGAGTTTCTCACAGTTCTCACCGCAGCGGACACAGTAAGACCTTGAACACATCACACTTAGTAAAGCACCACTTTGACATTTTTGGTAAATATATTAATAATCAAAAATAATAATAAATATTATATGTGTTGCGCCTTTCATACATGAGATGCAGCCCAAAGTATTTTGCAAAAACCCCAAAATGATCACTTATTTATCATCTCATGATAATAAATGAATGATGACGACACAGCAGTTTACAGTGAGAAGGAAATATCACATTATGCTGATATTTGCTCATTTAGTCAAATGTTATTGGCATGAAATTTAGTTATTTGAGGTATATAATGTGTTTTTTTCTGTGAAATGTAGTGTCAGGTCAGATATGGACTTATGGATTGGACTTTTTCTCTAATCTTTGATTTTTTGCTGAAATATTGGATCATTTGAACATTTATTGAAATGAAAGCATGTGAGAAGTTTAGAGGGAAAAATCACTATTTGGTGGAGCTGTTAACAACTCATAGACATGTGAAATGTGACCCCGACTACACACTGCTTTTTGTAAGACGTCAAAAGCCAAAAAGGTTGGAAACCACTGGTTTCATCTTTAACAATGTGTTGTATTTTAAAAGCTTGTTATATTATCCATTGTGTCAAATCTTCATCTGAAAAGTAACTAAAGCTGTCAAATAAATGTAGTGGAGTAGAAAGTACAATATTTCCCTCTGAAATGTAGAAAGTAGCATCACATGGAAATACTCAAGTAAAGTACAAATACCTCAAAATGTTACTTAAGTAAATGTACTTAGTTACTTTCTACCACTGGTAACAAATGCACAATTAAACATTTATTTCAAGTCAACTGTCAATAACAGGCGTTTATATTCATTCATAAGTGAATGTAGATGTCAAGATTGGCAAACGGATGCAAATGTGTTGCTTTAAATTATTATAAACTCCTTATTGATTAACACTGATCATCGTCACTGTGCGCAGACAGAAACATCACCTGTAGACGCACAGTAGGAAGCAAGTTGTAGATTAGTTTCTTAACATCGGCAGGGGAAAAAAAACAATCATCTCTTCAATCACCTGATCGCCAATCAGCATGAGCCTACTTATAGGAGAAAACACACAAGCTGACCGATCACAGTTCCTGTCATCTCCATGTTGTATCTCTGCAGCTTGCCTGTTTCTGAGGAGACACACATCAGCTAGCTTTAAAGATACGCCTACCCTTTAAACGGAAACAAAAGCTGGATGCTGTGTCTTCTCCTCAAAGTTAATATGAAGCTATAACAAGCTTCACTCTCTTTCCAGACGTTATTATAGCAGAGAATCTATTTGGGATGAACATGGATGAATGTAAATGTCATTTTTAACAGTGTCCGTAACACATTTCCTGCTCAGGTATTAACGTTGATGCTGAATCCTCCTGCAGGCTCTCAGATCCCCTCAGAGCCGTCAACTCCCACACAAAACCCATCAGAGATATTTCAGACCTTCACTGACGTCAAACTGATAGTGACTAACGCTGCTCTGACTCCGTGTTCCCCTGTGGGGAGAGTACATAAAAATAATACTTTGTCCTAACTGCCAACAGTTTTATTGTTAAACAGAGTATATATATGTTTATATACCCACATATACTCAGTTAAATTATCTTTATGATGATTGGTTGTTTGTATTTTTTACTGTAATCATGATTCACTCTGAATGTTTTCCTGCAGTTTTAACTCATGTTTGTGTCTCATCAACAGAGGAAATTTCCATCAGTATTTCTGTCTCCAACTGCCAGATCCAGGAGAATGTGGTGAGAAAACACACACACACACACACATAAAACCTGCTTTATTCATATTTGACTTTCTATACAAAACTGTCTGATTGTACAGATGTTGAGCACATTTCTGTCGAGCTTCGTTGACTGCAGTCTAAACGAACCAGGATGAGTTTTCCCACAAGTACCTTAAGATGTGTCTGTTCTGGTCTGAATCATTGGATGAGTTGATTTGATTTGATTTGATTGATTGGGACAGTGTGCAGTTTTTAAACATTACAGATGCAATGCACCGGAGTTAGCTCAAAGCTAATTTGCATCCGCAGTCACCCCAACAATCAAAACATACAACAGCACAACAACAAACAGTACAAAGCAAAAAAAACCACAATGTCAATTAGAAATTAATAATGTAAACTTGTCAAATTAAAAGCAAGACTACCTGCGCTAATGAGAAGACCATAGATGGAGTTTAGACTCAGTGGTCACACAGCTGATTGGTCTTTAATAGATTTTTTAATTTGGCCTTGAATGTATTGATTGAACTACAGCTCTTCATATCATCCGGTAGGGTATTCCACTGAGTTGTGGCTTTCACAGAGAAATGCCCAAATACAGTGCGACAAAATGGTACAACCTTGTATAGAGGATATTCTGGAGGATCTAATAGAACTTACTGAGTTCCTTTTCACACAGAAATCACTAAAATCCATATGAACACAGCAGGAAGGTCCCGAAGAAGCTCCGGTAACACTTTATTTTACAGTAATTTTCTTAGTAATTTGCAGGTATTTAACTTTTAGGACATTTTACAGAAGTGGTGCAATTTGGTACAAATTATAAGAAAAAACTGAAAAATGTGTTAAGTTGGTTTAGTTTGTAAGTACCTGCTCATTATATTTGGGTTCATATGTAGTTGTTAATTTGTAAAAATTCTTATTAATTTAGACTCTTAACAAGTCTTTAACTTACAGAAATATTTATAGTTTTCAGTGTGTAGTTTAGTGTGTCAAACGATATATTAGCATATTAGATTATTTCTTAAAAATTCTATAATGAGCACATTTCTCATATACAACCAAATCACATAACCCTGTCAAAGAAATGTCCTCAGAAATAACAGTTAAACAGCAGCTATGTTTAGGAAATTAATGGAAAAAACTAAAATACTTATATATTGTTTGACACACAAAACACTGAAAACTATTTTTTTTCTGTCAGTTGAAGAATTGTTAAGAGTCTATTTAAGATTTTTTTTCCAAATTAAGAACTATAATGATATAATGATTGGGTACTTCCTACATTGTACCAACCTCTCTGTAAAATGTCTCTGAATTACTCTGAAAATTTCAGTAAATTAGTATAAAATTAACCAACTGTAAAATGGAGCATTACAGAAGCTCCTATCTGCCCAAAATACCAACAAGACATCTTACATGGTTGTCAGTCCAGGTTGGTCCGTGATTCATTCTCCAGCTAGCTGCTAGCTGCTAGCTGCTAGCTGTTGTTGATTTCACTCATCAACATCCCAGCATGCAAAGCGCTCCTGCCTACAGGAGACGTTTAGCCGGATCATGTTCCCACCATAAACAGACCAAGACCACTTCCTCTAAAGGGTCTCTGTGTGGTTGTTTTGGTCCGAGTACGATTGCTGAGTTCAGATCTGCACAAACGAATCGCACCAAACCAACCAGACTGAACTACACAGGGGGGAAAACACGCTTAAGGCTAAGATATTAGCGGAGTGTTGCACACAGCTAAATTGGTGAAATTTGGCTCAGGCACAGTTCCAACTGCTGCCACTGAGACATGAAGTCTGATCCAATTTGAGTTTAAAGCAGCTTAAAGTTCTATCGACAGCCTCTAGCTGCTCCAACTTCTCTCTAGAAATACTGAGTCAATCACTGTTTTCGAGTCATTCTGGTCTCAATCTCTAAATTGAGGCCCTCTAATAAGTGTGCTGGTGGTCATTTTGGAAATTATCGCTCCATTAATAACACTCACACTGAGTCGCACTAATGTCACAACATTCAGTGTTTCCAGAGCGTGAAAGGTGACATCCTGTACTCCTCATTTGGATGCTCCTGGCTCCAAACAGAAAAGATGGTGGCGACCATAAGCTGCAACTCTGAGCTTCAAACTGACTCCAATGAACTGATGGGTGACATCACACCTCGTTACGTCCAGCTTTATGTACAGTCTACGGGTTTGAAGGTTTTTCAGACACCAAATACAACATCTCATACTATGTCTACATTAAGCTGGCTAATTCTAAAACATGCTCGTCATGCATCCACAGCAGGAGTTTCAGCAAAACGGGTAATTGGTCTCCTGCTGGGCATGTGAAGAAGAAACCGTATACTGTTTCTGTTTCCGTGGCGACTTCCTGACACTTAGTTTATTGTGAGCAGAGAAATGTGGTAGATAGCTACGTTAAACCCTAAACAAGCTGTCTAAGTAGACAATAAACACAGCAACACTCGCATGAATGTTTCTTCTTCTTCTTCCTTTTCAA
This sequence comes from Thunnus albacares, assembly GCF_914725855.1. Classification (NCBI taxonomy): domain Eukaryota; kingdom Metazoa; phylum Chordata; class Actinopteri; order Scombriformes; family Scombridae; genus Thunnus; species Thunnus albacares. Next base: position 28,265,264 of record NC_058120.1, on the reverse strand, counting down.
ATGAAACGCTGCACTAACACCACCAACTGTTTTGTCGGTGATATGACAGTGTTTCTACAAAGCTCCGTTTCCCCCCGTACACACTACAACACCAAACCAGCGTTTTCACATTTACACACTCTGGAGGACGCTTTGGAAAAACTCCATTTTTGGGGAGAAATACGCCATTTTAGTCTGGACGGAGGCCAAAACGGAGAGAAAAAGATGTGTTTATTTAGCTAGACTAGTGTGGATATGGTCTCAGTTTATGATACTGTGAGACAGTCAAGTCAATTTTATTTATATAGCACCAAATCACAACAGAAGTTATCTCATAGAGCAGGTCTAGACTACAGAGGCCCAACATTCCCCCATGAGCAGCACTTGGTGACAGCGGCAAAGAAAAACTCCCCTTTAGAAGGTGGGCGGCCACCTGCCTTGACCAGTTGGGTCGAGAGAGAGAAAGAAGGAGAGAGAGAACACTTGTGTTTGATGACTCTGAGTCACAGGTTTTCTCCAAGCAGGTCGATGTGTATTAAAACACTCATTTATGCATTTACATCATACAGATTTACATGAGGCTCAAACGTCGGCAAACTCTCCTCATGCAAATGTAACTGCAGAGAACATGACGTCCCATTTCAATGCAGACATGCACTTCGCCGTCTCCAAGGTGAGCACGTCTTCAAGCACCACAAATGGAGATTACTGTGATTACTCACTCAGCCAAACGGTTTCCATAGTGATGGATGGTAATTAGGCAGTGAGCTGGGGGGGGGGGAAGAGGGGAGGGGGTTTATAATATTGTATTTCTATCCAACCTTTGGTTGAGGTGTGATATTAGGCTGTCAGCTAAGAGGGGAGAAAAAGGGAGATGCAATTGCAGACAAATGAAGGAAAAAATATTTAGCAGTTTTGGTGTCAAAGCTGTGGCAGATCACTGAGATCGCTGTGTAGTTACACTCGGCGAGGAGAACAGTAGGTCCTCCGCTAGAAAACCTTTCCTCAAAACTCCTCCAGCAGGTTGTTGAACCCACTTTCTGTCAACCTGTTTCACCTTTTTCAAGCTCAGTTGTGGCAGCTTAACAATGTGTGACCTGAGACTTTCATACTGGAGACGTTTATAACTTCTGTGAGGATTCACAACCAGGAGGGAGATAAAGTGACGGTCAAAAGAATGAATGATTCACTTATTCATGTGAGACAAGAAGGTCTGGAAGTTTGGACGTAGTGAGCTGCTGTAGCTGCAGGCTAGCGCTAGTCAGTCACAGTAGAGTTGCAGTGTGGGAAGAGATATTTTGGGTGCCCTTGGTTACAGGAGTAAAAATCTCATTCATTTCTCTCATAGACTACATTAGTGACTCACAGTTCTCTCTCTTTTACGGTTTGGATCAACATGAAACTCTCCTGGTTGAGTCATAAGAACTAAAGATGAACAACTGTGTTAGAAAATATCTGATTCTTTGATAAAAAATAAATATTTGAATGTAACAGTTAACTACAACTCCCAAAGTGCATTTTTGCAAGAAACATCCCATCAATAAGCTCAAAATTCTGTTACATGTGTCACTAATGGTGGGCAGAAGATAAAGATTTATCAACTATGGCGCCGTTTTTGTTTTTTTTTTTTGTTCTCAACTGCAATGACGAAGTGTTTTGATTTCGCTACCACTCTGACTGGCTTCTTCTCCAGCGGCCGAGGCTCATGAGTATTGTAGTATTTAGAGCCGTCCACCAAAATAACGGACGAAATGTGATTTCTCGGAAACAAAGTGTAAATAATTAAAACAGATTGATCTGATTGTTGTCTGTTGTCATCCAGGAGAGTCCTGAGTTTCTATGTTCAGTGACATCGAGGAGATTGTTTACATAAAACACTGAAACGGGAATACAAAATGAGAAAAAATAATCCGAAACCAGCGGCTCCTCACACTTCTGAACTCTGTGGTTCCTGGAGCTTCTCTCCATTTCCTGTCTACTGTTCTGTTTACTTCCTCCTGGCAGTTTGTTCACTATTGTGCACCGTTTCCTTCAATAAAACCTTATTGAAGATTGAACTGAGGTGAGGACGTTCTCTTCTCTGATTGGTCAGATGTGTCTGAGGTGGGAGCGAGAACATAAACACAGGAAGAAGGTCCTGAAGAAGCTCCTATCTGCCCAGTATATGAAGAAGACAACGTACTCGGTTGTTAGTCCAGGTCAGACGTCGATTCAAGCTCCGTCCAGCTGATAGCAACTGTTGATTTCACTCCTGCCCCAGGCTACGGGAGCCGTTTAGCTCAAACTTGCAGCCTTGCAGTCGGTCAGATGTAGGTCGGATCACGTTTCCGCCACAAACAAACTGCTCCAGAATTAGTCTAAAGAGTCTCTGTGTGGTTGTTTTGGTTTGAGTACGTTTGCTGAGTTCAGATCTGCACAAACGAATCAAACCAAAGAGGAAAACGAAGCAGAGTCTCGTTGAACCAGACTGAACTACACAGATCTGGAAACACAGGTGTTGAGTCCACTGACAGGTTTCACACCAGCCTGAAAAAAACAAACAAACTGGGAAAATCTCCTTTCAACTGAACTACTGTTGTGTTTTTCAGGATATCAACTCTGTGTATCAGATCTTCCCGGATGAGGTTCTGGGCTCAGGACAGTTTGGCATCGTTTACGGAGGTAAAAACACATCTCATCACTGGAGACATGATGTCTGCAGGCTCTGATGGAAGGGATGGTTTATATCAAGTGTCCCTCAGATTCTGTTGCGGTTAGAGTTACGGTGAAATTAGAGGTTAAGCTCAAAATATTTTCTTTTCTCCACTGAGCTCAATTAAATGCTGAGACACATATTAAAATGAAATACTTAAAATCAAACCCCTTGAGAAGCTTTGACAACCCTTTGTGGGGTCGGGACCCCCAGGTTGGGAACCAGGGGTGTAAATAAAATGTAACAGTGTTTGTTGATGGGGGGTTTTTTGTGTGTTTGTCTGCAGGTAAACACAGGAAGTCCGGCCGAGACGTTGCCATCAAGATCATCGACAAACTCCGCTTCCCTACCAAACAGGAGAGCCAGCTGCGCAACGAGGTGGCCATCCTACAGGTACACACACACACATACACACACACACACACATACACACACACACACACACAAACACACGCAGCAGCGGTGCTGCTCAGGAGCCTGTCGGCAGTGAGTGAGACTTCCTGTTGTGAACGACTTCATTACCGTGGCAACACCGTAGGGGTGTGACATCCTATAATGTTCCAGCGCTGCTCAACCTGCAGAAGCTGCTGCAACACACTCCTGCAGACAGACTCCTCCATCCTCCTCTGTGGGAGTCTTTAGATAAAACTTATGATTTGATTTGATTTAAGTTCTTCCATTTCTTGAACGCTGCCAGTTTTATTTAGTCATAAAATAATGTGCTAAATACAGAAATCAAAATGTTTTACTAACCAACTACCACCAACTACAGGTTCACAATGTTTCAAGTGTGTCTTAAAACAACAGTCAGGAGCCCAAATGAACATTAAAGCTGTTTTTCTTGCTGTAATCATTCCTCCTGTTCATACTGACCATTAGAAGATCTCGTCATAGTGACCTTACAATGGAAGTGATGGAGGACAAAATTGGATAAACTCTGTGTACTGTAGTCATCAAAACCTGTAAACTACAGCAAACATAGAGTATCTATACTGTTAATGATGATGATGATGATGATTCCTCATCCTCCTACTCGCAGAGCCTGCACCACCCGGGCGTAGTCAACCTGGACTGCATGTTCGAGACACCGGAGCGAGTGTTCGTCGTCATGGAGAAGCTCCACGGAGACATGCTGGAGATGATCCTGTCCAGTGAGAAAGGACGACTGCCCGAGAGGATCACCAAGTTCCTGGTCACACAGGTGACACACACACACACACACACACACACACACACACACACACACACACATACACACAATTTGTTTTTATCAATGCACCGACTTTTCCACCTCAGCCGAGTGTAAAAACGCTTTTTTGAAAATGTGAATAAAACCAATCATGATTTTAAGGCTGCAAATAATGATTATTATCATCATCAATTAATCTGATGATTATTCTTTTGATCAATCGATTAATTGTTTGGTTTATAAAATGTGTAAAATATATATAAAATAGTGAAAAATGCCTTTTACAATTCCTTAAAACTTAAATTGATGTCTTCATCGGATTAAGAATCCAAAACCAAAAATATATCAATTTACTTTTCAGTCAAGACAAAGAAAATCAATACAGAGACTTTTTGCTTTAAAAATGACTAAAACAATTATTTGATAATGAAAATAGTTGCTTTTTTTGACTAATTGACTTATTGTTTCAGATCAACATGATTTATTGTCTAAGTTTCTATTTATCTTTGTTGCATTTTCTTCTTAACTAACTTTTAATCAACATCACATTTTAACAACATCAGTGTAAACGTGTTGGGTTGAGATCTACAGATAATTTACACCTGTAATCCCGACTCAATTTACAGATGACAAATGGATAAAACACTTCATACACAGCAGAATTATAATCGAAATAAGAGGGAAAAAATGATTAAACAGTTAAAGGTTAAGTTCATATCTCGGTAGATTTTAATTAATTTCAGTTAGATTTTTAAAAAGCTGTCCAAATTTGCTGCATCCAAATGGCACCATACAGTTGCCATGGCAACTGCCCATTTTTTTTCCTGTATCAGGAGATGGCCTTTCCTCCAGTGTCTCATCAGGTCAAAACTTCCATTTGTACACAAGAAACTTCCAGATTACATTTCTGCAGCCCAGAGGACGAACCTGTTAGAATCTAATGACCCCGTTTTTTTTTTTTTTTAATTTGTCAAATTAGATTTCTGTGTTGAAAAGATTTTTATAGTGAATTATAACTGAATTATTTTCTGTCTGTGTGTCATCGTCAGATCCTGGTGGCTCTGCGTCATCTGCACTTCAAGAACATCGTCCACTGTGATCTGAAACCTGAAAACGTCCTGCTGGCGTCTGCAGACTCACTTCCACAGGTACAGAGTGTGTGTGTGTGTGTGTGTGTGTGTGTGTGTGTGTGTGTGTGTTTACTATACTGTAGATATTGATTGTATGATTTCTAGTAGTTATTTACAATAAATATCAAATGACTGAATTCCAACAAGCCAGGACCAAAGTACAACGTATATATTGTAAAAAGAAAATCTTTCATCTTCAGATCTAGAGACCATCATTAAATAGTGCAGACATTCTGAATTAATTATTGGAAGCTTACCATATATTACTGAAAAGTCTAAGTAAACACTAATTAAACAATCTACCTTGCCTTCTTTTCCAGGCTTTTGAGATAAAGTTAGCAAACTTAAATACATCAAAATTAAACAGCCATTCCAGTTTTTGCTCATCTGAACACCAAAATATTTCAGGGTTTAGTCGAACAATTTCATGAAACAGTAACTCTCTTAAGTCATCATAATTTGTACAGTACAATAGAAAATGGGACTCACTTTCCACTTCACCAAAATCACAATTCTCACACAATCTATTTTCCTCCAGAATATTTTTGAATCGACTGACCTCATTGGCCAGAGGAAGAATACCAACTCTCAACTGTGCAATCAAAGATCTTTGTCCTCTAGATAAACGAGATGTTACATATAATTCAGGGCCAAAATTCTGTTTGATAGGCATATTTGTTCTTAATTTTGCCTTTAACAGAACATTTTCAAACCATTTTTCTGGGTCATGAATGAGTCATTACTGCTTGAGGGCTGCATTTTATTCAACATATTAGTTTATTCAAAAGAGCAACGAGACTCAGAGTGTAAGACTGATGATTAAGAAATCACATCATTCTGCACAGAGAAGCTCAAACATCCTACTTCAGGGACAAAAAGAAAAACACATTTTTAAATTTTGATTGCAAGACAGCCAGGAGCCCCGAGTCAGCCGACCTGAGGGACCTGGAGGTGGAATAAGGCGTTAGAAGGTCTGCGATACAGGAGGGGGGGGGGTCAGCCCATTTAAGGGCTTTTTACACAAACAGGAGAACCTTAAACTTGACCTTGAACTCCTTTAACAATGTAGTGTGTTTTAAAAGTTGATGTTATTATGTAAAATATTAATTTGAAAAGTAACTTAAGCTGTCAAATAAATGTAGGATAGTAAAAAGTACAATATTTCCCTGTGAAATGTTGTGGAGTAGCAGTATCATGTAGAATAAAATGGAAATACTCAAGTACAAATACCTCAAAAGTACAACACTTGCTCAAGTTCAGTACTTGAGTAAATGTCCACCAATGTCTAAAACACATTTTTCACATTAGGTGTGTTTCCATCCACCTGTTTTTATTTGCATTTTCAATTAGCACATAAAAAAAAAACAAACAGTGGAAACGGAAATCTTGAAATATCGCAAACATTTTTTAGGCTTGGCTGAGGCTGAAAAGTTAGTGCATCAATAAAAGCATGAAACGAAACCATCATGTTTTCCATCATTTGAGCTTTGACTGTCGCTCTTTTACTGACATCATCTCGTTGTGTTCTCTTCTTCTTCTGCGACAATTTAATGGCACCGACTGGAGAATTAGCACCTGCTGTTTATCTGCTAATATTCACACAACAGCAGGATGGAAACGTGCATTAATTTGCGTATTCTTTTCCTGATTTTGTGAAAAATTTGGTTAAAATTTGTGCTAAATTTGGACGGAAACCTGACTAAAGACAAATTCAGTCTGCAATATTTGACTCAAAAATTGCAAAAATCTGTGATATAAGCTCCACAAAATCAGCAGGTATTCAAGGAGATGAAAGTCAAATTTATAGATTCAAAACTCCAAATGCATCAAGACAAAACAACAGTAGTGATAAAACGACCCTGAAGACTGATGATGGGAGCTATAAGATACAGACTTTATATATACATGCATACAGGGAGGAGATGAAACAGCAGGATACAAACAGGTAAACAAAAACAGACTCAGACTGTCAAACAGTCCATTAACCGTCAGTGCGACTATTAGTAGCTTTCTGCAGTTTTCAGTCTCCTCTCCAGAAATAGCTGTTTGTGTCAGACACACTGAGTGTAATGATGCATCAGGCTGGTTGTTAGACTGTCAAGTCCTCACACTTTTCTTACTGTGTATCATCTGAAGAAGCAAACAACACACTGACGTGTTTAGCACTGATGCATAAAAGTTAGCTTAATTAGAGTTTAGCTGTAAGAGATCAGACAGCTAATGTGAACAAGAATAATCCAGCCTTTCTATGATTGTGTTTATAATGTTGGAAATTAAACTAAATCTGAACAAATTTGGCCATAAAGTTGCAATTAAAAAGAGAGAGAGAGAGAGAGTTAGTGATTCAGTTTCTCTTCTGTGAAAAAGTTACAATTAACATCAACACCAATGAAAACAGCTGTATGATGTCAGGTCTGAGAAAATAACCCTGATGATGTCATAGTGATGTCATCAAGGTCAGTTTAGATATTGAGATTACAGATCTATAAAAACTATTAATACCTGTTTTTTTTGTTTAAAACTTTTGTATGAACTGTAACTCTACACCTCTCCTCTACCGCAGTTTATTTTTTTTTAATTTTCTTCTTCAAACCGTAAAATAAAGTTTTTTTTAAGTAATTGTTTTGATATGTCAATGAAGAAAAATAAATGACAGATTTTAAACAGAAAGCCTGTTTTTACAGTCTGTGGGTGTTTTAAAGGTAGACAGTGTCTTAACCAGGGGTTCTTATTCATTTTTCCTTTTAGACCCAAAATTGTAATTACAACAGTAAATACAAAGAGGAACAGGATGACACTGTTGTTGTTTTCTAATGTATAAATTTGCGTTTCAAAAGCTGACGCTGTTCATTTTAATCTACAACGGAGATAATTTATCTATCGGCACTGTTCTTTAGATGCGGTGGAAAAACGGGAATAAACAAAAGAGATTTTTAGTTCCTGGGATTAGTTCATCTGATTGAAAAAAGGGAAAACATTGAAAACGAAGGCTCATGAATGTGTAATTAACCACCACCAACATCTACATGAACCTACTGTCAATAAAGACAAAAACATAAATAAGACAAATTAAACATAAATGTAGAACTTCAGTAAATCATCTCATATATAACAAATCTGGTTTTGCATCTTTGAACATTAGTGACTGAGTGACAGAGAAAAACTACAAAATGGCAAAGAAAGAAAAGCACACTAAAAAAAAGTGCTTGAAAGTACATTCATACATTCAACAGCAGGTATTTTAACATAAATCAACGAGACAGACTGGTGGCTGCACTTCGCCCCTGCAAATCAGCTGCAGGTGAGATTTAATTCAGATGTTGTGTAACAGACTGCCGTCCTCTTGCCACAGGTGAAGTTATGCGACTTTGGATTTGCTCGAATCATCGGTGAGAAGTCGTTCCGGCGTTCGGTGGTCGGCACGCCGGCGTACCTCGCTCCGGAGGTCCTGAGGAACAAAGGCTACAACCGCTCTCTGGACATGTGGTCAGTCGGAGTCATCATCTACGTCAGGTAGGACGAGATGCGTATGTTCTTTAATGTTATTTCTGTATTTTATATTAAACTCACCGTTTCTCTCTGTGTGCTGCAGCCTCAGTGGGACGTTCCCATTTAATGAAGACGAAGATATCAACGATCAGATCCAGAACGCTGCCTTCATGTACCCTCCACACCCCTGGAAGAAAGTCTCACAGGAAGGTACATTAAGACAAATTCAAGCTGTAGGTGAAAGTAGACAAGTTGCCACCATTGCCAAGAAAACTCTGCAATCTTGAACAAGCAGTTATATGTTAAAAATATCGTCATCAAATGCCATTAAAGACGACATATTCTGCACATATTCAGGTTTACATTTATATTCTGGGGCTCTACTGGAATATATTTGCATGATTTACAATTAAAAACTCCTTATTTATCTTCTACTGGTCCTTTATGCAGCCCCTCAGTTCAGCCTTTGTCTGAAACAGGCCATTTTAGTTCCTGTCTCTTTAAGGACCCGCCTCCTGATGAGCCCACTCTATTCTGATTGGTCAGCCTCAGGAAGCTTCCTCCAGCTCGTAAGGCTACATAAACAAACTATAGTAGCAGGATTTCACTTCTTTTTCTAGGTATTCACTCGAAATATCAACTTCTGTACATATCCGAGCTGATCTATTTCAGATCTGAAATATGAGAGTGGACAACGTGAACAACACATGGAAACACCTTAGCAACAACCTTAGCAACTAAGGCTATGGAACGGACGGCTGTTTATGGGACATGTGCGACGATCCGTCTACTCATCGGCAAGGTAGAAAAAAAATGAAGCGTGGGAGCGTAGGGAGCAACACGCTGTGGCCATGTTGTAAAATGTGTACTTATTACCACCTTTGGACTACCAGCAGAAAAAACAAAAGGTGTAAGCTACGTTCTGCTATCGCTCCGGAGTTTGTTGGCAATAAAAATAACATAATAACAATAATAATAATGTTGTTGGCAATAAAAAAACGATTAATACATGTAAAGTGCTTCACAATTATCACACTTAAGGTACTCTTTAATTTGTCACCTGTATGTATGTGCTCCTTAAAACAATGTTAGAAGTGAACATAGATACAATCAAAGGCAGAAAGCACAGTAAAGATGTAGTTTCAAAAGTGCCGTAACTTTAAATTTAACCCTGATCAGAATCTAAATTAAGCATCTCCATTAAATAACTTTATTCGTGTTTGCATGTGGGCAGAGGACAAAATAAGTTCTGTAACAGAAGCCCTTTCAGAGTGATCTTTGAAAATGCAGATCTGTTGACGCACTCAAGAGTTTATTCTATGACATTTAATCCTCCTGCGACTGACAGAAAACCACTTGCGTTTATTTTCAACCGGAGCTGGAGTTACTCCGGTGGTATGAGGAGGCGGAGGGAAGGTTAAGAGCACTTCAGGGGATCCGGCTGAGCAGCAAGTGAGTCAGGCTGATTTAAATCTGTCTCATAGTCAACAGGACAACTGCAGCCAACACACACACGGCGGACGCATTTAGAGACAATGATGGCAACAACATGAGTCACGCAGCAGCAGAGAAAGGCTTAAACACACTTCAACACACAAGGACATGTTGGAGATAAATAAATAATAACCTGTACTGATGTTTGAGGACAAAAAATAACCACCGAGTCACACAGAGAGGTGAAACAAACTATTCATCTTTGATCACTTTGTATTTGTTGGTGGAGGAAGGCTCATTACAGAATGACATGGTACCCTTCGGGTTGAATCATCCATCATCCACTGAGACACTGATCTAAAAAAAATCAGCTCCACTGACAAAAAGTCAAAGCTACAAAACTGTAGCCATGGCAACTGCAGGAGTAAAGTCAACTACAAGTCCCAGAGAGCTTTGCTGGAAGAATGATCCAATCAGAGAGCTTCAGATTCACGTTCACGCTATGTCGTATGGATGGGAAAGATTGGAAAGTTATCAACTTGTGAGCGTTCAAACAACTCAGGAAGGTTATATGTTAACTGAGTTGGTCATATGAGGGTTTAAGATACTGTGCATTGATAAAATTACATTATGTCCATTAAATTTGGTTTTAATTGCACTGAATGACGGACTCTGGCTGATGTGAGGCATCCATGTTTATGTGATTGACAGACACTTCCATATTGTTAGTGCGGTTCCATTCAAAATACTTTATTGTTGTCCAAGTATGTTACAATACAATTGTTTCTTTTTTCCCTAAAATTACTGCTAATTTTTTTTTTGTTTAAACTGAGCATTTTTGTCAAGGAAATCACCATTTTTCCCTATAATTATTACCAATTACATTTCTTTTCAGGAAACTTTCTAAGAAAATAAGAGTAAATTTTCAAAAAATATTTAGTTCCATTCACCTATTTTTGCAATTTTTATTCGTATATTGAATCTTGTGCTTGTCTATGGACAAATTTTCACAATTTTGCATCAGACTACCCAGGACAAGTTAGCAACTACTTGGAATTAATTGATTAGACATGTACCAATTGAACTGTTTCTATTTTCCCTAAAATTACTACTAAATTCTATACTTCTTTTCAGGAAACTTCTTTATTATTAGACATATCAAAAGTACAGACCTGTAAACTAAAGTGTTACTGGAATATTTATTTGAGTTTGAACTGAGCTTTTTTGTCAAGGAAATTACACTTTTTCTTTTAATTATTACCAAATTACGTAATTAATGCCAGAAAACTTTGTAAAAAAAATCAGTCCCATGACACATTCACCTGCTGCTGCAAATTTTATTCTTCATATGTGGTTATGTTAGCAACTACCTGGAATTAATTGATTCCAACAGTGACATTTGTATTTTCCTTAAAATTACAGACAATTTCTATACTTCTTTTCAGGAAACTTGTTGGAAGTTATTTGGTATTATAACAGAAGTTCCACCTGTAGCTGTAAAATGAAGTATTTAAATAAACATACTTCATAAAAATGAAGTATGTTTATTTGTGAGCTTTACTGTCAAGGAAATATAAATATTTCCATATAATTATCACCAAATTACGTAATTCTTTCCATGAAAATTCAGACCCATGGCTCATTCACCTATTTACCCGTTCTTGGAAATGTTGTTATTCAAATACTGTATGTTGAATTGTGTGTTCTTGTCTGTTAAATAATTGTGTATGTTCAGCTGACCTGCTGACTCAAAGATTATCCAGGGAATTAATGGATTCCAATTGAACCATCTCTATTTTCCCTAAAACTACAACCATATTTCTATACTTCTTTGGAAAGGAAACTTGGAAGAAATATATTAGAAATTACAGACTGGGTAAAATAAAGTCTTATGGGTTTCAAATTAAACTTCACGCAAGGTGACAAGTTAGAGTTTTCCCTAGAAAAGTGTGATCAATTTCAGAGAAGTAATGAATTTATTATCATGGGAAAACCTTCAACACCAGTTTGTCCGGGAGATTCAGATATCTTGCTGTGAGCTGAAGTGTTGGACAGACTGACATCGCCATCCTTTCGGCCCCACAGATTAAACATGGGTCATGTGACAAAGAGGAATGACCTGCTGTCGCAGAGAAGCAAGGGAAGGACTCAAGAAGCAATGCGGTTCTTGGAAAGAGTTGGACAGACAGATTTGGGGCTTGAGGTAGCGACGGTGATGGTTGGGGGGGTCTATTCATGTGTTGGTCCATTCACGTGCATAATGCCAAGTGAGTCTCCTATAGACTACAGGGGCCTCAGGGCCCCAGAGCTGTTCAGGCCGCTGACCCCTGAAGAAATGTTAACATCATGTTAGCTTTGCTCATTAGCCCCGACTGGCCCCTCACCACAGGGGGGGGCCTCAACCCCACATCCTCTGCCCCCTGCTCCTCTCCTTCATTCCTCCATCTCTTCCTAACTCTTTTTACCTCAAAATTTTCTCGTTCATCAATTCTTCCTCTTAAACTTCCTGCTTTGTGTTTTTATTTGTTCATTCTTTCCTTCCCTGCAGCCATTGACCTGATTAACAACCTACTGCAAGTTAAGATGAGGAAGAGATACAGTGTTGACAAAACCCTCAGTCACCCTTGGTTACAGGTAAGACATTATTAAGACCATTTAAAATATAATGTTTGTTTAAGCAGCTGAGATTAATATTCATGTGACAAAGAATTTCAAATCCAGCGAATCATGTTTACATGATTCTTCAACCAGCAGACTCACCTGGACACCAAAGACTGATGAGAAAGTGGAAGAAACTAAACTAAGATTAACAACTAGATACTAGTGTAAATACTAGATGAAAGAAGAGATAAAATCCTACAAGGAAGATGACTTAAAGATAAATAATAGACTTAACAGAAGACTAGTGTTAATGAATACCAAACTGAAGCACGTGTTCTGGAGTAAAGAGCAACATAAAACCTAATTAAAACAATCTTTACATGAGAAAGATGAGATTAAACACTAGATTTAAGAGTAAACAATAAGAGTTTGCTTGTTTTCCATGTGACGGTGGCTGACAAAAGTATTCATACAATGAAATACTTTTGAATTTATTCAATTTTAGACTAAATGAACAGCATACTGGTGTTTCTTGAGTTCATTCCTGACTTGGTTCATTCCTGACTCCTGGTTTTTCTGCTGCTTATATTACCACCTATATTTTTTGGTTCGTTGTTCTTGTTTGAGGTTGTATTTGTTTCGCACACCAGGACTACCAAATGTGGCTGGACCTGCGGAACCTGGAGTGCCGGATGAACGAGCGCTACATCACCCACGAGAGCGACGACCTGCGCTGGCATCACCACGCCCAGCTCAGTGGCCTCGACTACCCCACCTACCTTGGCAACGGTCCCTGCAGCGACGGCGGACAGGGGATGGAGCGTTACCGTGAGCAGGAGGAGGAGCTGGAGACCCTCAGCGAGAGGGTCAGCGAACTTTGAGGGTGGGGAGTTCACGTGAAAAGTTTTGCAACAACACGAAGAAATAGCGACTGTAACAACACAAAAGCACAAAATTAGAAAAGAGATGTTTTAAGATCAGTTACAAACTTTTACAAAAAACAAACAGTATAACATTAAAATATAACAGATAGCAGATAATTAAAATTTCCTTCACAGTCCATTAAACCAAAAAGCAAACCAAACTTATGCTGTAGACCTGCTTCTTTTCTACGGAAGTGCATTGCAATTAAATTAGAGATGTTATCTCGTAATTATGACTTTATGATTTTGTAATTATAATAAAATATCTCTGCGATGTAGCTTCAGCTAGATGTCCTACAAGACCCTTATCTCATATTCAAGATCCTTGTTTCATAATTTTAAGGTAAAGATGCTGTAATTTTGTAAAATCTGTTTGTATCACAAGGTTAGATCTCGTAATTATTTCATCTAGTGATTACAAGATCCTTGTTTCATAATTATAAAATAAATATTTCATAATTATTCTCTATTGTTTATGAGAGCCCTGTTTCGGAATTACAACATAGACACAAGAATAGTTATTATTTTTAAATTATAATAGCCTTGTTTCATAATCACAAGGTAAATATTTTGTAATTTATTATTATTATTTGTATCTTTCTGTAATTATGAGATACTTGTTTTGTAATCATGAGGGAAGGATATTGTGTATTATATAATTATTTTATCTCATAATTACGAGATCCCCGTTTAATTATCACAGGTTAAGGATCTCATAGTTAGTTACTTATTTTATCTCGTAATTACAAAGTCCTTGTTTCATGGTTACAAGGTTAGGATCTTAAGATTTGTTTTATCTGTTTGCATTACAAGGTTAGATCTCGTAATTATTTAATCTCTTGATTATGAGACTCTTGTTTCATAATCATGAGGTAAAGATGTTAAAATTATTTTATCTCTGTTAAGTCATCACAAGGATCTTATAGATATTTTATCTTGTAATTATGGCATCCTTGTTTTGTAATTTCAAGGATTTTACAAATAAGGTAACAATATGTATCTGTATTGTACTGGTTAAATAAGCAAGCAAATAGATAAACTTACCATGAGAATTATACCTAATACTTACGAAACAAGGATCTCGTTATAAGAAGATATGGATCTTGTGATTATAAAATGCTGAGTCAAAATGATAACATAATACATTTATCGATAAAATAAATACACGGTCCATATCTCATAATCTTAAGTTTTGTTTGTATTGTCTCTGTTAAACAAAATAGGTAAAATAATTCATTCATAATTACAAAACAAGGATCTCATAATTACGTGATCAAATAATTAAGAGATCCTTACTTTATAATCACTTGATAAGGATCTATAATTATGAGTTATATAGTTATGGATCTTTTGATTGTAAGACACAGATCATTCTGAAATGCTGAGTCATAATTATCAAATAATAGATTTTTTCTCTGGTTATTGTAATGCAATTTACTTTTCAACCTTGAAACATAGTTATTTATCAAAAGACAATCAGGAAAAAAATCTGAAAAGCATCTTTCATTTATATTTGGAAACCATGAAACTTCCCAGTTTGTGCCTCTCTCCTAATCATCACTTTTCTTTTTGAGACTTTGTACTGATGATTATGGTCAAGTTACGGAAATAAGCCACAACTGTCATGAAAATTAAATGAGTATATCATGAAACAAGGAGGCAGGTCATTAATCTAAATTTAGGAAGGGTTTTAAGACATAATCCATAATTTTCTGGCTCTTTGCTGGTAAAGTAAAGTAGAATTTTGAGCCATTTCTACGGTTGTGCTCTCTCAGTCACCGTACATTTTACTTATATTTTCTATTAGTTTTCACCCTGTATACAATACATATTTTTTTGTGTTTAAACAATAAAAATATACATACATGAATCAACAGTGAAAACAATTACTGTGATAAGCACCATGACAAAGAAAATCATCCCTCAGCCCTGGCAGAAAAGTCTTTTTTCGTGTATAAAGTGAAAAATTAAACTAAAATTAAAACTCTACTAATCACAGTTGACCTTCATAATATAAATATAGTTCTTGATGTTTTCCATTGTAGGGTAGCAGTGAAAGGTCAGGGTCAGGGTTTCATTCCAAAAACAAAATATCCAAAATAATTAAATTATTTACAGATAAACCAACTGCTGCAGCCATTAAAACAATTCATTACATGGAGTACTCTTTGTTTCAGGTATAATGGATATGTAGCATTTTGGAATGAAAATCCTCAGTTGCTCAAAAATCAGTGCCAACAAAAAAAAACCAAAAACACCAAGAGAAAAATATTTATCAGTATTTTTCTGGTTCTCTTTTTCCGAACACTGTATCCACAGTTATCTAACACCGACAGAAGTGTTCAGATGTTTTTGCATCACCATGATTTATTTATTTATCTATTTATTTATTTATTAATCTTTGTGAGATTTTAATTTGACAAATCCAAGGCTCTGTCTGGACAGTAGCAGAGCTTTCAGTGTGTTTTGCTAACTGTGGTTTAAGAACTAAATGAAGGCAACTGAACATTCAAGTCTTTTTTCAGAGAAAACATTGACTAAAATCAATTTTAAAAAAAAAGAGGAAAACACCTGTTTTCCAAAAAAACAAACAGCATGTTTGGCAGCATATTCACCTGAATGCTGATAATGTCTTCTGTCAACAGTACAAATGTTTTCAGTTTTTCAGCACATTTACTGTACATATAACCGATGTACACACTGTTCTAGCTTTTAATGGACACAAATTCAAGGCCATGATCACTCTGGAAGCTTTTTGTAATCGGTTTTGTTTTTATCTCCAACTTCTGCCTTGTAAAAACTTTTCAATGTTGAGAATTTTAGGAATTTTACCTGGAGTCAAGTTTCTCAGTTTTACCTACAGAACACTACAAGTACTGTAGGTAAAGCTCTTAAATAATGATAATAATGATGAAACACTTTTTGATAGTTAGCTGATGCTAGCTAGAAACGATGAAAACATGTTTCTAACTTGCTGTTTGCTTTAAATTTCAGTAAAAGGAAAAAAGCTTCTCACGTGATCATGGCCTCAGT
The DNA here is from genome assembly GCF_914725855.1 of Thunnus albacares. Lineage (NCBI taxonomy): Eukaryota > Metazoa > Chordata > Actinopteri > Scombriformes > Scombridae > Thunnus > Thunnus albacares. The sequence continues at coordinate 28,248,794 of NC_058120.1, read as the reverse complement.
TAAACTCTGTTGGTCTAGTGTTGCCTTGCTTACTAGTAAACATACAAAAAAAACTGTGGTGGTGGTGGCACGTGATGTGTTAAAATTCCGTTAAGAGCAGCGTTGCCAGATGTACAATGGTTAGCATATTTGTACACTTATTTTGCCCTTTGTGTGATGTAAGATCAATAATGCAAAAAGTCCCGTAATGTACAATAATTCGATCATTTTAGTGACATTTAGTATCAGTGCAGGGTAACATGTATGCGCTACATCCACAAGTTGCATCAATTTCTGCCTTCCAATACTGCAGGGAATTGAAAAGTCATGTCGACAGCGCCGAGGAAAGATGCAACAAATTGGACACTAGCCTAGATGTCTAGAGCAACATCTAAACATCTCACTGTCTAAATAGCTTCTAACATGCATGTTTTTTCTCTGATATGTCTCCTTCGTTAAGATATTTTAAATTAGTAATTTAGAAATGTTTTTTGAGTCGCATCTCTGAACGTACATCTCCGGAGTGGGATATTACGGCGCGTCCATGAGCGTAGCAGCAGACTATGTTTTCTGAAAAATTTGTTCTCTTGGTTATGACTTATGTACAATCATTTTCCTCAAAATACGATCCTAAGTGACTTTCCACTGTCATTGCTCGTGGCACCGGCATGTAACTTTAACACATTATGTGAAGCCACCGCCTAGTGCAGCGTTAAGAGGTCGGGGTCATTTCACATATTTCTGTAAGAAAAGGCTGGAAAATGTTTACCTTCAAATGTAGCAACTCACATCATCAAAGTTTAACTTTCAGACTACATGATTCTCAGCCCAATAATGCCTCAATGACGTTCGTACGTGGGGTGTGATAAACAACAATTTGTATTGGGAGTGACGTTAGCATGTTTTTTATCCCATGTAGTGTATCATAGTGGAAGACAACCAACGCAGCATGTGGGATTCTAATTTCAATCAGTGGATTTACTCACAGAAGTAAAATAAATCCACACAGAGTTTTCTCGTGGACTTCCAACCGTAATAAACTTTTAGATGCAGATTTGCGCCATTTACCACTTTCAATCTGTTGTGATATTGTTGACCTTGAAGGCAATAAAGAGCCAGGGAGTCAAAAATGGAGGAAGCTATCACATTAGCCATGTCGTGTCATTAAATTGTATATAATCATGCTATTTAGCTTAATTAACTCCAACGACCACTAGTCGGCCCTCTGTTCCTTTCTTTAGGTTTTTGCTGTGTCAGGAAGATCTCATGTTTACAAAAATACGGAGTCTCCAAATGTCATATTTGGAAATCTGCCTGGAACGTTTCATGAAAATAACACTGGTGTTCAGTTTACAGCCTCGTACTGCCTTCCACCTTAACACAGATAGGTATTGACACTATTAAAAAAAAACATTTTTATTTTTTAGGTGGATAACATTTTTAAATCTTTACTTATTTTAAAGATGTTCTGCTCTGTTTCTGTATCACCTCAGGAGTTTCTGACACTTTTTTAAGACACTTTAGGAGGTTTCCTTATTTACGCATATAGTCACTGTGGTTCACGAGCTACAGACATTTTCATTTCTGTAATTGGGTTATTTCAGGTGTTTTTGACATGGTTTGTATAAAAATATGAGGCAGCAGTTTATGTCTAGAATATACTGAAGAGATTTTTTATATGTTACCAAACCAGCGAGCTTGCCAAGCCATCAAGACACTAGTATGTTACCGGCTAGCTAGCATGTTAGCCTTCACTTTCCAGCTACAGTAACTCACTAACAAGCCCAGCAAGTAGTCACTATATAATCTGTTTTTAAGGATTAGTATTGCTGTACCACTTTCTGCTCCTACCAGGCACTAAGCATGTGTTTTTATTTTCATATGGAAGGCTAAAGGGAACAAAACATTAGCTTTAGTTCTTTTTTTTTTTTCTTGTGATCATGTTATGGTTTTGTGATCTCAACTGACGGTTATTTTCACAAGAACACGACATAAGAAAATTAAACTTTAAGCTTATTTTGTTGAAGTAATTGCACATAAATCCCATTTGGATTTCCATATTTCTTGCTTCCATGCAGTAAAAACTAAAACATTTGATGATTCAAATAATTATACTCTGGCAGTTTAGCATTTACAATGTCAGCGTTCCTCCTACAGTCTCTTTCCACCAGAACGTATTTTGGACAGCTGTAGTGATCTTTGCAAATTAATTTTAAAGTTTATAGTTTATTGCCCTAAGTGCTGCTCAGTGAATGATTCAGAAAAAGCCTCCCGTCATGCTATCTAAGTCTGTTTACCGATAAGCAAGGCAAAGTTGAACTGTTGAACTCCTCTCACACAGACACAAAAAGAGAACAGCATGTATCAGGGTTATTATATTATTATTGTACTGCCATAGATCTGAAAAATAAGGGCTGTTTCTCTGAAGCCTTCATGGCCTTGTCTTCTTCGTGCCTCTCTTGTTGATCAATGCTTCTTCTGTCTTCTCTGAAACTGACATTTCACCTATACCTATTACAATACAGGAACAGAAATGTCACCTGTATTGTATGTTTCTCTGTAAAGAGGTGACTTACCAAGCATTTGTTGAAATACTTGTTTTATAATTGTGTGTACAAATGGTCCAGCAGTGGTGTGTGTGTGTGTGTGCGTGTGTGTGCGTGTGTGTGCGTGTGTGTGTGTGTTAGCTATTGTAAAGAAGCTGTACATTAATGGAAGTACAAAAGCTCTGGGTGATTGTGTCCATGCAGGTACCATCTGCTTCTGAAGGTGTATAAAAAAAAGGAAAGGTGACGTTATACCAGGTGATCAGGTAACAGTTCTGCTCATGTTTTCACAGACAAGAGGACTTTCTCAATACAGAGCACACCAAATTCAAACTCATGTCCTTGGGCGTTCAAACTTGGCAAGTTGGCATTGGGAGACGAAACTCTCAATAACATAGTACATTAAATTTGCAATTCGGACAACAGCGTTCATGCTGACATCACCTGCTCAGGTGATTACACTTCTACCTAACATTAAATAATCAACAGTTATACATATTATCCTCATTGCAATGTATATTTACAATATACTAAATAAATTATTATACACTACGCTGCCTCTTTTCATTTTCATCAATAAATATCAAACTTTTTATTTAAGTGTGGCGACATCTGTAAATGTAAGGAGCTAATATTATGCTGTTATACAAAGATAACCGTAAAATAAATACATGAACCTTAACTTTACCTACAGACAAACCAATTTGGCAGCAACAAATATTAGATTTAAACTCTTACAGTTATTGCACAAAGGTTATCCTACATTTAAAACACTATAAAACATCAGAACCACCAGTAAATTATCGAAGGGCTGCTTAGATAAGACTGGTTTCACAAGGGATGACAACGGCTGTTGACTATTTTGATAGATGCTAGCTTGCATGCTAGCTGTCAAGATTACTGACTGCTAGCAAGTCTGTATATTTTTGAAAACATTGAGATGGAGATTTGAGGATCCTGAAGTCTCCACTCCCCTTGTAACCCACCGTAAAATGACAACAGATTGTAAGGAATTAAACAAATGAGATACAAAATGTTAATCAGTTAGCTGTAGAGGTGTTGGTAGCTAGATTTTGTTATCTTCTAAGAGAACCAGGCTAACGGTTTCCCACTGCATCAAGTCACTCACTCAGTTCAGTTCTATTTGCACCAAATCACAACAGATGTTATCTCAGGGCACTTTTCACATAGAGCAGGTCTGGATCGCACTCTTTATTTTACAGAGACCCAACATTCCCCAATGATCAGCACTTGGCGACAGCGGCAGGAAAAACTCCCCTTTAACGGGACTAAGCTAACTAGCTAGCTGGTAGCTTCATATTTACGGTACAGACACGAAAATGGTATTAATGCTGTCATTATAAGTGTATATTAAGTCTACACTTGCGGTCCAAGTTTACTACCATTAATGTCAGCAAAGTAACCTTTACTTTTAATTACTTTTAAAGACTTTTAGATGAGTAGATTTTTGAGACAATCTGCAGACAATCCTTTGAGATTTTAGTCAAAGTGCAAAAAAATATATGTAATAATTAAAAGAGTTAATTACAGGTTTAATGATGTCAAAGTGTCCTTGAGCAAAACCCCAAGCCTTGTTTCCCCATATACTTATGAATCCTGGTTTAAAAATATTAAAGATGAGTAGTTTTCAGTGGGTTTCAGCTCTGTGTATCTGCACACTGAGACTAGAAGAGTTTCGGGAAGTTTTCCTCAGACGTCAGAGCTGTTAGCCTCCAGTGTTGAAGTGTGTGTCTCCATGTGCTGAATGGTTGACTGTTTATGTGGCTTCACTCCTCTGGTGTCTGTGCTATGAACAACCTGCCTGAAGTGCTCACAAAGTGTTTGCTATCTGCAGGAACTTTAAAAATGATTTTTTTTTTTTCTTGATTATGTTTAAATAAACATATTTTAAAATCAATGTGGAGATGATTTCTGTGGCATTCTGTTACATATCATGTCATTCACATAAATGTTAACTGTCGATGATAATACAGTAATAATAAACTGTCAGGTGGGTATTTTTACCAACAATATACTCATTGGATGGCAATTTCTCACCTCAAATGCTTTCAGAAACATATTTCAGTGAACTGGTTAGCTGCTATTTGAGAACGCTGGTGACACGGTTGCCATTTTGGAAACGGACCATGGATGTATAAAGAGAACTGGATACAGGGAGAGCGCCAGGCTTTGAAGCAAATTTGACATAGCAGCCAAACAACATCACGTGATGCATACTGGCCCAAAAAGACTTTCTCCCATAGACTTACATTGTGAAAGAGACGTCTGTAAATCAGCGGATACAGTTTTTCAAGCGTCTAGAAGCCTAGAAGAGCCGCACGATTGAATTATTTAATCCCTATTCAAATTAGCCAGATGGCTACACCCGAAGTAGCCGACTCAGCCGGCAAAAGTCACTACTGCGTCTGCTTTGTGGGCCGCACAGACGTGGAAGTTGTTGAACTTTTTTGGCTCCATGCACCACTGAGCAACTTTCATAGGAATGACGCTGTATCCAGTTCTCTTCATACATCCATGGGAGGGATTCACATGTACCAACATGCACGTGCGGCCTGATCGGCTATCAAAACAAAGAACAGAGAAGCTCAGAGGGAGTGTGACTTCGTTCGCTGCTCAGGTTGCCATTACTCCACTATATCTTTACATAGTAAATAGTTGTTTGCTGACATCTAGTGAGGCTCAGTGTCGTTTATTTCACTTTTAACTTTATCTGTAGTTTTTCAGGGATGTGTTATGTTTAAGGTTAGAAAAGATGGTAGTGAGACAGAAAACCATGATTTTCACCAACTTTTGCATTGGAAGTGAGGTTTTAGTTTTAAATTCTGAACTTAGTGCACCCACCATCCATCCTGACCATCTCCCTGTGACTTCTGAACATCACAATTGCCAGTCAATGTTATCTAATTGTTCTGGCAAACTAATTAGTGTATAAATGTCATTTCTAGGAGATGGGGATAAGCAGAAAACCAAACAATTTAACCAGTGGTCAAGTTTGAAATCATGCAGGGACAGTTTTGTAATTGCAGAACAAGTTTCAAGGGCAAGGAAGAAGAAGAATGGTGAGTGTAATCGTTGTTTTGATTACCCAGTATAACCCCTGGGACACACTGGAGCAGCGCGTGTGCGTCACGGAACCTCTTGTTTTTCATTTCGGCGCCCATGTTAACAGGTTAAAGCAGCCACACAGCCCGTGTGAGACACGCATATCATGTGCGTCTCACGCGAGGCTGCTGCGTCGCCCCATCTAGAGATTCGAGGTCTCGCCCATTTCTCAGCAGAAATAGACAGGGAACACGATAGAAAGATAGAGCTGCCAGTGGCAGAAGCGCCACAGCGGACACGCTTCCTGTGTGGACGCTGCAAGCGTGAGAGATGCAGCAGTTCAACGATGCACACGCACTGCTGAGGTTCACGCATCCAGTGTGTCCCAGGTGTAAGGGACGTGGCGCTTTGGTTAATTTTGCTTTCAATACACTGAGACCCATTAACCAGTAACTACCTGGTCAATTTTTAAGTGAGTGAGGGTTGAAGGATCCTGAAGTCTCCACTGGTTGGATGTTAACCTCATGATTCCAGTTCCTCCTTCCCACAAAGAAATAAGCTAGTTTTCCATCAAAATGTAATGAAAATTTTGACCATATTTCCAATACCTACATTAGCTTTTTACCTACACAAATACTTTTACATCTCAGACAAGTGTCAAAAGTTTTTGTGACATTTCAGTTTTTTTTTTTTTTTACATTTTCATTGTTTCCACTTAAGTTTTTTATGCGCAATTTGAAAATGCCAACAAACAGATGGATGGAAACGCACCTGTCCCCCTCGTAACCCACCATAAAATGACAACAGATTGTAGGAATTAAAGGAATGAGATATAAAATGTTCATCAGCAAGCTGTAGAGGTGTTGGTAGCTAGATTTTGTTATCTTCTAAGAGAACCAGGCTAACGGTTTCAGGCTGCATCAAGTCACTCACTCAGTTCAGTTTTATTTATATAGCCGACACCCATTAACCAGTAACTAGCTGGTCAATTTTTAAGAAAAGTAGTGATGTATCTTCCGTTTGTGAGGGCTGTCCAGCAGTTGGTGGTCAGAACTAGCTAGTCAGGCCTGGTTGACTTTTTACCCCTTTTTACCCCTTTTTCACCTCCAAGTGTTTTCAATGCATTTTTACCACAGTAGCTCTCGGTGGCATAACGTCCTCGAGCTTGAGGTACAGAACTAGCTCTTTAAATCTCTTGCCCTCTACCACACTGATTGGCAGCATATTGTTCTCAATCATTCAGCACCTAACAAAGTGATGGCCTAACAACAAATAACACCTACGTTGTTATTAAAGATAGACTGTTGGATTAGCATGCTAGGCTAACAGTACGTGAGCTGTGTGACTTTATATCCGCGTTGTGACGTCTTCCAGAGCACACAAAAACCATAAACACACCTGTCACATGTCTATAATGCACTATAAATGGTTCTTATGTCAGCCATATGCGGCTATAATGCACTATAAATGGTCTACTAAACTATGCTAAACTATACAGGATAAATGACCCAGTAGGCCCACCTTCATCTTGTTGAAAGGGCTGAAAGGTTTTACGTGATAAATTTGGAGCAATTTACAATGCCTTCCCCTCTTGAAAATCCACTGAATCTTTCAATAGACCAATTTCAATGAGCACAAGTTCTTCACCAGTGGAGGACGTCTGGCTTTAAGTATAGCCTCCTGTCTGGTCAGATGTTTTGTTGTGGTCCACTCCAGAAGCCTTTCACATTGCCTGAGTATGGCTGCCCATGTCTGTGGTGATGTTAATCACATGTAGCCCGATGGAAGCTGCTGTCAATAATATCCAGGATGATTGGTTTGTAATTTGCCCCATTAGTGGAATTTGCCACTGTAGTTATAAGCCACTACTTGTTTCCATCATGTCATGCTTCCTGCCAACATAATAACACATGTGTTTCCCCTCCTATGTGGCCGGGTAACGTCACATCCCCATTAAGTTAACCCTAACCCCTGGAGCACAGGAGTATTTAGGACGGCTCGCAGGCTGACTGGACGGGACCGCTGTTGGACTGGACTGCTGCCTAGCAATTTGAGCCATGGTGCTCTTCCTCCGCAGCATCTGTATAATTAATTCATAGCCCACGCAGTGGCCACAGGGTCGCCAACCAATGCTGGAGGGCTTGGTGGTGGAAGGCTGGTTTGATGCTGGTTCGTCTTCCCTGTCAGCTGATTCCACAGGTTCCTCAGGGTGAGTATCAGATTGAAATTCTGACGTCTCATCTGGTACCACTGGGTCTTCAAAATCCCTCTCGAGTCACGAGGTCCAAGTCCAAGTTACCATTGCAGGAGACTGTTGTAACTTAGCAAGTGCCAGCAAGTTGGCCTTGCGTTTGGCATTATGCAGATGTTGCAACCTCTGCTCACTCTGAAAAATGGGTTAGAGACTACATTTATGTTACCATCTGTGATGCCTGGAATATGTTCTTTATGTAATAATAATATGAACTTACAGTCAAATCCTGATGCGCGTTTTCAAAAGTGCTTGTCCAGTTGTTGCAGCTGTTTCTTGCTGCAGAGGGGGTAATCTAATTTCCCCATGAACCTGGATGCAACAGTGAATCAGTGGCATGATTTACAATTTTTTTTTTTTTTTGCTGTTTATACTTATGTGTATACTGTTGTCCCCTATTGGATTATTGAAATATCTATCTATCTATATATCTATCTATCTATCTATCTATCTATCTATCTAATAATATTACTACTTGTACTTCTAGTTCTATTATAGTATAACTCTTACAGTACTACCCACATTATTATTTGATTTGTATAATATTATAATTCTTAACTATTTGTAATACACTACAGCTTATATTTTATTGTTTTATTGACGACACTTTACTTTAAGTCTCCCTGTTTAGCATAATCAACAACTATAACTCCTTCATAAGTGTTAATGAAGATAACGAATGACAATATAGTAATTCTGCACACATAAAGATGCTTACAAATGCTCATAACTACATAAATACATATAGTGATAAGTGTTATGTTGACAAAGAGATAGCAACAGTAACAATGGAAATAACAGTAAACAGTCAGTGTGTCTGTTTTTCATTCATATAATTCATAATATTCATAATCATTTCCTCAGTATACACACTGTTATTCTTATTTACATTTTGTACATTTCTGCACTTTTTCTGACAAACTCGAATAACAAAATAGTCGCTGGATTCTGAATTTTTACAAGAAGAGGAAGAAAATACAAATCATAATGTTTCTGCAGGTGTGTGTTGGCTCTGGTGGCAGATGGCGCCACAAGATGGCGCCCCATGAGAGGCAACTGGTTTCTCTTTCTGTAAATGTGTGTGTATGTGTGTGTGTGTTTTGTGTATCATTTTGCTTGTGTGTGTGCTTTTCCATGAGGATGTTGGGAGTTTTTTGTGTGTTTTTTAACAGGTTTTGTCTCTAAGTTGTGTGTGTGTGTATGTTTTCGTGTTGCCATGGTTTGTGTGTATTTTTTGTGTGTGTGTGTGTGTGTGTGTGTGTTATCTTTGTGTTTGTGTGTGTGTGTGTGTGTGTTATCTTTGTGTTTGTGTGTGTGTGTGTGTGTGTGTATTTCTGTCTTTGTCATCTATTTTGTCTGGTGTATTTTCTGTGGGGTTTTTTTTTTGTGTGTGTGTGTGTTTGTGCTGCCGAAAGCGCCTCCCAACACCTACCGCGGTGCTTGTTGGGACACCGGGGGCCACATGAACACGAACACACACATTTAAGAAACAGCAGACAACAAAAACAAACAAGCCTCCCTATATGCCAATTAAAAAAAAAACACAGAGAGATGGAGAGAGAGAGAGAGAGAGGCGGGTTTAAAACAAAAAAATGAATTATTTTAGAGACTCTGAGCGATTAAAGACAACAAACCATTTGTAGAACGAGCATCTGCGAGGCTGAGATCCTCCCGATATCACCTTCCAATCATAAATATGAAACATTCAATGACAAATAATCAAAGTAGAAGATTCTCGTGTGAAACTAGGAGATGAATTTTAACAAAAAAGTGTAAAATACAAACAGCAGACAGTTTGTTTCTGTGCAGCAGCAGGGAAAAAAAAAAAAACGAGCTTCATGTTTTCACACCGGTGTAACACACACACACACACACACACACACACACACACACATACACACACACACACACACACACAGTGAAACCTGTCACATGTGTGTAAATGAGTTGTTGAATCAAAGCAGCTGCAGGAAAACTGAAGTGAATCCTCTTTGTCTCCATCTAACATCCACACATACTATAATAATAATGAACAATAGTTATTTTTAACAATAATAATAATGTTAAAAATGATTTAAAGCTGTTATATAGCCGATAGACAAAAAATACCATGTTTTAGGCATTTTTAAAAGTATACTTTATATTATTTTTACAACCAAACAAATATATTTATTTAGTCCGAGTTCAGTTTAAATATATAAACTGTTGTTTTTGTTATTATTACTAATATACTAACAACATCTTTACATTTTGTAAACAGCTTTTCATTAGTGTTTTAATTTAATAATTCAGTATATTATTAATAATATATATTCCAGTATGTGGGCCTATATTATGGAATATGTGGAATATGGATGCACAGTTGTAATGAAAATGGTGAAAATGATGAGTAAAAAAAAAAAAATACATGCTGTATAACATATTTAATATACATCGAATATATAAATATAAGTATTATAATTTATTTTAATGTTTGTTCTTTATTATTATTACATTGGTATTATATACAGCTCGTAAAAACACTAGTTGTGTTAATATCAGTATTAGTTATAATAACCAAATTACCAAATGTTCATTGATACTAATAAGAATAATGTCTTTTTTTATTGAGGCAACTGATTAGTAATCTTTAAAAAGTTAGAATCATTCTAATAATTATTATTGCTTATATTTTTCTGCCTATGTATGTTTTAAAAATAAAAATTAAACAATGTGTCATAACATCACTCCTACAAATGATGAAACAAAAAGGTTATTTCAATTACATTTACATCATAACTAATGATCACTCTCATAATAATAACAATAATAAATCAGGACACCTATTATAATAATAAAATAAACAATTGATGCACTAATTTCATTACAAACAATTAAAAATACAATAATAAATATTTCCACAAAACAACAATATCAGTGCAACAGTGTATTTAACATTATTAATAACTTAATTTTAATTTGGTCATGTTTTTTGTGAATTTAACCTGTTTACATTTTACAATTATAAAATTGCACATATTTGGTATTTTTATCATGTTAATCCAGTATTTTTGGAGTAAATATGTTTAAATGTGATTACAAAATGATAAAAGAGTAAAGCTTTCGGTATTTATTCATGAATAGTCCCGGAAGAGTAATTGTTCATGTTTACAAATAAAGATAAACAAAAAAACTAAATAAAATGAAGTATGAAAAATCCAAACAATTAAAAAAAATAGATACAGTCTTTATTATCATTGCCATTAGTATTAGTAGGAGTGTGAAATATTTTCTAAAAGTGAATTATATTTACCTGTATGACCTAATTTTACATTTTAATGTCCTATAACAGGTGTATTCTTTTTTCCATTTGTGTAATTTTTTTTTTTTTACGCTTTTGTTTTTACATTTTCAGGCACTTCGTCGTCTCCGACTCGCTGCAGCGTTTTGACATTTGTCCTGTCAAGCCGTTTGTTTCTTCAGTCTCTGCAGCAGAAAGAAGCTTCAGTCTGTTCAGCTGAAGAAGAAGAAGAAGAAAAAAAAACACACATTCTTTGTGTTGAGACTCTCGTTAAGCGTCTGCCTGCTGAGGCAGCAGCCAAACCGTAAAGAAACCTACATATAACACCTCATCAGTTATTCTATAGCATGTACAATGAAAGCACCGCAGGGAATTAAAGCTGCAAGCATGAGAACCTTCAGGTTAGACTGAACACGTCTCTGCAGCTTTAACCTGGAGTTAAAAGGTGTAATTTAGAAATAAGAATACATGTTTTGTACAGAGAAACGAATAAAATATTTATTATTTGTAGTATTTATTAAGATTTAAAAAATAGATTTGTTTTTAATATGTACATAGTGTTCACAGATGATAAAAAAAAACATTGATTTTGAGTGGAAAGACGTCAGTATTTTGGTGAAATACAAAGAAAAAATATATTCACTCCATTAAACACAACAAAGAAACTTCAATATACATTTTATTATGATGCATTTTTACATATATTTGTCCTTATTATTCATGTTACTACACCAGATTTTATTTATATTATACTTTTTGATTTTTGCTCAAAAAAATTCACAACAATATCTGTCTCTTAATTTCCTCTAATTCTTATCCAGTGAATATTTAGAGATACAGCATGAATAAAAAAAAAAAATACCCAAACATTTACAGCTACAGCTTACTTGCAGACGGGCCTTTAAAAATATAATGCTACATTTATTCTTTTTTTCATTATAATAATACTAATGTTTTTAATTTAAATGTCTATATTTATTGTCTTTTCTGTCTTTCTTATCTCTATTTAAATTTTGACATAAATGAAATTATAATATCCTTAAGTACTGAAAGATTTTACTATGTAAATGTATTATTTTTGTCTTTTTAATATACACATTATACTAAGCATTAAAAATACATACATTAAAGTGACGAATAGCCTTCTGCTTTGTGTTATTCTGTGTGCTGTTTTATGCATTTATTTATTTATTTACTGCTTCACTTTAAGCTCCTTTTTTCCTTTTCATAATCCCCTTTTTTCCTGCTGTGATATTTCATTAATCCTGTTTTATCTGTGTTTCATAGTATATTTATAGATGTAAATATGAGCTAAGATCCTATTAATCTCTGATACATTAAGTGTTTGGTGGAGTTTTGTCATTTATTTTTAATTCTTTGTTTGTCTATAATTATATTTATTCAGATTTTTTTTTTTTTTGTGCCTTTTTTTTTATTCATGCATGACATTAAACGCTGCACAAACAAACCAGTCTGAGCTCTCAGATGATCTCCATCGCTGCCTTGGTGTTTCTGCCGCTCGATGGTTTTACTGTCTCTACCTTTTATCTCTATTTTTACATGTTGTGTTCTCGTGTTATTCAGAGCGGTGAGGCGAGCTGTCAGCTCGACGCCGCGAGGCAGAAAAGTCTGCAAACCATCAGCCACCATATGTCTCTCACTCTCTCTCTCTCGTTTTCTCGCTTCATTGCTCTCTCTCTCTTTTCATTCCTTTCTCTTCTTGTGTTCATATATTTCCCCTTTTTTTCATTTTCTTTCCTCTTTTTACTCTTAATTTTTTAATATTCAAACAGGTTTACTGGTATTGTAGGCCTATAGTATTACTGAACACTGTATGAAGAATTACTGAACAGTGTAGGACACATTTTCAGATCCAAACCAACATTCAACTTATTCCTCTGTGCTGTAGAGCCGTGGTTCCCAACATAGGGGTTGGGGACCCTCACAAGGGCTCACAAGATACATCTGACAGGTCACAAGTGATTAACAAGAGAGGAAACTTAATTCTGCTTCATAAAATAGTAAAAAAAAAAAACACAAAATACTCAAAATCTAATGTTGATATTTGACAACTCTGCTAAACCTTGGATGTTTTTTAAATTTAGGGTTAAGGTGAGGGAAAGGTTGAAGTTATGGTTAATAAAAAGGTGAACATTAATAACAGGTTAGGGGTTAGGGTTATGGTTAGGGTTATGGTTAGGATGTGACAGGATGTGAACTCCAGTTTCCAGCTTATAAGTCAGAAGCACCATAAACCCGTCCAGCACTGTGACCTCCACACCTTCAAGGTGTCAGAATGTGTCAGAATGTTTATAACCTTCTTAAATCTACAACCACGCCCACTTATTCAGTGATTGGTCATCAGTGTGGAGGTGAAGAAGTAGGCGGGGTTTTGTTGTATTAGTTCACACAATTGATAAGTCACTTTTCTTGTCTTTCGATGTGATCAGACGTCACTTTTTACTTGGACTGGATTTATACCTGCCCAGGTTCATTTTGTTATTATTGCAGATTTGTTATTAATGTGCAGCAGTGAAGTCAAACAGCTCCTCCGTCCTCCATCGTGAGACTTTAATAGTTTCTGTTGAGCTCATTTGTTGTAATGTTGTGTTTTATCAAACTGCAGACAGAAAACTGAGGGACAGGTTGTTATTATTCCATCATAGGAGTGCTGTGAAGTTTTCATTTTCAAATATTTGCTTCCATTTCCAATTTATTGATTTTTTCTGTGTGTAAAATGTCAGAAAAACTCAAGTGAACATATTCATGCTACCAGAGTATTTTAGGCATAGGGTTAGGGTTAGGGTTAGATCCTAACCCATTTTTGCATAGAAAAGTGACTTAAATGATTATTAAATTATCCAAATAGTCTCTTACATGTTTCATCACATCTAGCGAAGCAATTATACGGCGCGAGTCTCCTATTCAGTGATGATATGTGAAATGAAATAAGGTTATAAGTTACCTGGATGTAACTCTGCTTCTATGAATATGTGTCAAACTGTTTCACAAAGTAAATTAAAGAATGAATGAAAGAGTTACTGTGATGAATATCCCCATCATGTATGATACATGTGTACAATCTGTACATGTGTAAAAGAAAAAGTAGTTAATACACGCAGCCTGGACATGCATGTTCTTGTACAAAAAACAAATATTTATATGTATATGATAATCCTTTTTGTGTTGTTTTATTTACTTTTTTTGGGGGGGAGGAAGACCACTAAGAAATTTGAAAGATGCCAGAATTTTTCTCTTTGTCTGTTTTCAGCCTCTTTTTACGTTTTTTGGTTTTTATTCCTTGTCGCTGTCTTGCTCCATTTCTCTCTTATCATCTTCTCTCCCTCCTCTTCCTCCTCTCACCGTCTTTCACTTCTCTGTCTCTCTGTCTCTGCGGCTCCTTGTCCTCTCGTCTATTCTCCCTCTCTCTCCTCTCCTCTCTCTCTCTCTCTCTCTCTCTCTCTGGCAGTCAGAGTGATGATGGGTTTGTTGCCGTAGTAACTCCTTCATTCAGCCTCTTTCTCTCTGTTGGCACCGGCAGCATCACCAAATGACGACACACAAACACACACAACAGTTTTCCCACGTCGAAATGATTTAGTTGAGTCTGTTAGGAAACAAAATGAGACTAGACAACATGAACACCCCTCCCTCCGTCTGTCCACCATGCTTGCTCACATGTTGATTACACACAGCAGCAGAAAAGACAACAGACCAGTAAAAACAAAATGAATCGAGCCTTACAATTATCACCCTGCCGCCGAGTCGCTTCTCATCTCAGAGCTGCAGCTGCTTTTTTTCCCCCCTTTCGGAGATGTTTTCTGGTTTCAGAACGAGATGAGATGAAACTTTATCGATCGTCACAAGGGGAGACGATGAAAATGAACCGATACAGATGCAGAAGATAGACAATAAATGAGAAAAAGGCAAGTCGGGGCAGGTTGACAGGAGACATCTGCCAGAAAACACTGAAATACTGTTAACAAAGAAGAGAGATGTGCTGATAGATGTTCTGTGTAGTTTCACGTTTTCTTCTTTTTCATAACTGTCCAGTGTTTTGAGCATCAGTCATGTGTTCAAATGTCTCAAATGACCTCTAGCAGCCGTGTTACATATAGATAATGTTATAGAGCTGCAGCACCTACTTTACTTTACATTATATTACATTAATGGAGAAAAGCTTATAGGTACGGAGGCCTTGACATGACCTCTAAAAAACCTTCTTGGGCTTGATATTTAAAGGACGCATTCACAGTTTTTCAAGTGTGTCTTAAAACACCAGTCAGGAGCCCAAATGAACATTAAACCTGTTTTTCTTGCTGTAATCATTCCTCCTGTTCATACCAACCATTAGAAGATCCCTTCATAATGACCTTACAATGGAAGTGATGGAGGACAAAATCCACAGTCCTCCTTCTGTGCAAAAAAATGTATTTCAAAGTTAAAGCTAATATGAAGCTTCAGCGTCCAAATGAGTCAAATCAAGTAGATATCTTTCAACGTTACAGTCTTTTTAGTGCCAAAGTCCCTCTTTTTGTTACTATATTTCCAACTGTGACTCAATGGGGAAACACTGTCCGAGGAAACACAAAGAGGGAATTTGATGCTAAACAGACTGTAAATGTGTCAGATATCCACTTGATATGACTAACTCAGACTGCTGAAGCTGAATAGAAGCTTCACGCAGACTTTTAAATGACTGTGTGGACACACTGTGGATTTTGGCCTCCATCACTTCCATTGAAAGCACATTTGAAGGATCTTTTAATATCCAGTATGAACAGGAGGAATGATTACAGCGAGGAAAACCTCTTTCACTGTTCATATGGCAACATGTTCTCACTCCCAACTCGTCACATATGGAAGCTTGGTCAGGACCCTCTGGCGTCACTTTTTGACGCATTCGGTACCCCTTTAGCGTAATTTTTCAACGCGCAGTATCATGGTAGTCACTGTTAAAAAATATTTTATGGTGTGACAACGCGGTGGTTAAGGTCTGATTAGGTTTAGGCACAAAAACCACTTGGTTAGGGAAAGACCATGGTTTGGGTTAGGGTTAGGGTTAGATCATGTGAAGTACATCACCTCAGAAATGTTAATATGTTCCGTATTACATGTGTTGAAATGTACATATTCAACGTATCTGTGGTTTGCAGAAACATAAAATGCCAACGTTTTATTCTGGCGACCAGGCTGAAATTTGTCACCTTATATATAAACGTCATCGGTCTCATAGCGTCTATTTCAGACGTTGTGGGAGCTCAGCAGAGGTCTATCGGACTACCCTGCACGTTAAAAAATGACGCCGCGGGGTCCTGACCCTGTATGTGACGAGTTGGGAGTGAGAACGGGCTGCATGTGGACACCTGACTGCTGTTTTAAGACACACTGGAAACACCGTGTACCAGTCGTTTAATGGAGGGTTGTTCCATGGTATAAAAAAGAACTAAAGGCACTTCGATTGAATGTACACTGATGCTGCTAAGAGAGAAACGGGATGAAATCTTCGGTCGTCGATCCAGAGCGGTTCTTCTAGACTTCACTGTGAGACACGTCCACCAATGAAGGACGATTCGGAGCTTTGGCGGCCAAAGACAAATTTAGGACCATCTTCCTAAAATGTGAGTAATGCTACGACCCACAACTGCAAATCAACCAAACAGAAGACGACATGAAATGATGCAGAATACACTGGGCAAGAAGAAGGCCCTGAAGAAGCTCCTATCTGCCCAAATATCAAGAAGGCAGCGTACCATATTAGCCTGAATACCATACCCCCTCTTCCAGTGTTAGTTTTTGGAAAAATACTTCATTGAAGAAGAGAGTGCTCATCCTCATAGAAGTGAAATAATACCATCTATCAGTCAAACATTCACACTCGCCTCTCCTGCAAATTAAACTGGGCGAACCAAACATCTCCGACTAGCTGCTAGCATCAACATGCTAACATCAACATCCCAGCATGCAAAGCTGCTCCTGGCTACAGGAGCTCATTTAGTGCAAACTTGCAGCCTTGTAGTCGGTCAGATGGAGGTCAGATCACGTTCAAACCACAAACGAACTGCTCCAGATTTGGTTTGTGAGACCAGACTGAGACCGCTTCAACTAAAGGGTCTCTGTGTGGTTGTTTTGGTCCGAGTATGATTGCTGAGTTCAAATCTGCCCGAATGAATCAAACCAAGGAGGAAAACATCATGTTTGCTCTTGTTAGCAGTCTGGACATGTTCACCACTGCATCAGAAGATAAATGGAAGTTATTTAAGTCCTGATGAATGAGAATAATGGACGACATGGAGGTGAAGAAAGTCAGAGTGGTGACCTTCATTTTCTCCATCAGGACTCATCAGAGTGGATTATCTTTGTCCACCAGTCTGTGTTTAAATCCTCCTCCATGTTTTAAGAGTGTTTCAAGTTACTACCACTCCTGTCGTGTGATTATTAGCAGATAAACAGCAGGTGGCGCTAATTCTCCAGTCGGTGCCATTAAACTGTAGCAGAAGAAGAGAAAACAATGAGATGACGTCATTAAAAGAGTGACAGTCAAAGCTCAAACGATGGAAAACATGATGGAAATATGACATTTCTGTTTGTTTCATGTATTGATTGTGAGGAAGGTTACAGTCTCCTCATCATCGCTCCACACAGATCGGATGTTTTCAGCTCTTCAGTGACATTTAAGTCACATGATTCGTGTACATCGTCATTTATTCACTAAATCTGCTCACTTTGCACTTTGTCACAATATATAAATATAATAACCTCAGCCAAGCATAAAAACTTTTTTGATATGTGTTCAGATTTTTTTATGTGTAAATTGAAAATGCAAACAAAAGCGTCACCAGTCGGTTAACTCCAACAGAGTCTCGCTGTAGGCAGGTTTAAGGTTGTAGGATCCTTGAAGAGGCTCTAGAGATACGTGAAGAACTTCCAGGGATCCTCAAGGAAATTCTGAGGCTCCTCGGGTGAATTAAGCAGTAACGTATGTTACCATGGTTGAGCTTTGGACCAGAATGAACATCCAATCAGACACCAGGTTGTGGCTGAATTTATTTAATTTTGTTTAGACTCTGCGTATTATAGAGTTTGGGAAAGTTTGAGATGTCCATCAGGAGGTTGAAATGCCTTTTGAGCAGATACCAGTGGTCCTTGAGGAGGTTTTCTGGGGTGAATTAAGCGCTAACAGTTGAACAATGAAGCAGAACCTGACATCCAATCAGAGAGCAGGATTCTCAGTGGCTGTGGCTCATTCAGTTTAGTCTCTGGATTTTCTCTGAAGGCTTGAGAAGGTTGTCAAGATCCTTTAGAAGGCTATACGGGTCCTTGAGCAAGTTTTAAGGATCCTTGAAGAGTTTGAACAGTAACATGCTGCTCCTGTGTGTTCAGACAAGTGAATTTCAGAGGCGGTGCAGTTTTGTCAGTGGAAAAACATCCACACAAAATTCAAATGTTTCAAAATGTTTGACATATTTGAATAGTTGCAGATGAATTTTCTGTCTTTTCTTTTTTTTTTTAGGTTTTTAACCTCGTTGGGCCTTTGTGTGAAAATTAACTCCTGTCATCATCACATGATTATACAGTTGAGAACAAAGAAAACTCTTAAAACACATGATGTCACATTATAGACGTGAAGCAACGTGAAGTCTTTTTGAAGAAACTTTTTAGGACCAAACTTGAAGTCTTTTATTCTACAAGTAAACAAATCATTTCAAGACTAATTTGATTTATACTTTTATAAACCAAAACAAACAACAATCATCAGTTTCTGAGACATAAAACTATTTCATAATATATTAATCTGCCTGACAAATCGTTTTGTCTATAAAATGTTAGAAAACAGTGAAAAATGACTCTTATAATAAATGTTATAATCTCATGGCAACATCTTCAAATGTCTTCTTTTGTCTTATCAACAGTCAAAATCCAAAAGATACTCAGTTTACTGTCTTGTTTGACACATAAGTGCTTCAAATTCTCACATTTTAGAAGCTGCAACCTGCAGATATCTGACAAAAACAATTGTTTGGTTATCAAAATAGTTGACAATTAATTTTTCTGTTGATCGACTAATCATTCCTCTACATAAAATTAGTGTCAACAACTGTTTTTTTGGCGTTTAAACTGGGATGAAACCTTCAAGTGAAAACAATCTAGCATATTAAACTTAACTCAATACTATAATGAAACCTGAATCTGATTTGTTTGATTTTTAAGCGATAAAAATGACAGAAACAGGTTTAAATATGTCTGAAAGTTTCACTCTCTGTGTGATCAAAGTTGTCTTTTTTTTTCCGTCAGTCAGATTTTCTCCTCAGATGCAGACTCTCTCTGTGAGGCTGAGCAGCTTATTTTTCTGTGCCCGACGTTCGTGAGGAAAATTCCTGAGTCAGGGCGACATGTGGCCTCTTTCATGTTCTGTCAACCGGATCGATTTTGTATCACCGCTGCTGTTTTGCTGCCGGGGGAAAGGATTTGAAAGGACTGTCGGTTGTGAATACACACCAGCCGAACCGTTTACGCTGTTTACTCGCCACAACAACTCCACTGAAAACCTATAGATCCGTGTGTGTGTGTGTGTGTGTGTGTGTGTGTGACTGTATCATACTGGGATAAAACTGGTAGAACTACTGATTGATTTAGAAAGTGCTTTTTAGACTAAAACAAATACGGTAATGAGAAACCATCAGGACATTAAACAGAACGGTGGTCACAAGTAACAAGCATGAAATATAAAAACATAAAATAAAATATTTTGCAGCTCATTTTAATTTTTAACTGCACTTAAAAATACTTTTGGTTGCTGAAGGTGCCTTATATCACTTCCCAAAGGTCAAACTGATGCTCCTGCTCCTTTTTCTCATCCTGACAGTTCATTCAGCTTCATCTCGACTCCTAGAAATTACATTTCTATATATTTATTTATGTATTTATTTATATATATATATATATAGTGTTACCACCTGGCTCAAGGCTGGCAACAAGAAGGGAGGACACACACAGATATATCAGTCAAAAGTAATTTATTTAACTCAAAGACATAATATATCAACTAACTGGTGGGGTGTGTAAGTCGGAGCAACATCAGCAGTGTTAGTAATGTATGGATGAGTGAAAATTTGGTGTAAAGAGCGTTGGATGGTGCAACAAACCAAACAAAAGAAGGCTGAGAAAGAGAGAGAGAGACTCCAAGAAGGGCAGTCCTTTTATGCCCTCTGGGAAGCCCAACCCAGATGGGCAGGTACAAGGTAGACCTCTCAGCTCCACCTGCTAGCTGGCTCCCAGTATCTGCAAAAAAAATGGGAGTAGAGTAAAACGAGCAATCAGGTAGAGTAAGAAGGCCCGTCACAATATATATACTCCTAACTTGTTTCACAATTACGTTGCGCTGACAAACGTAATCACTTCCTGGATTATGTTCACAGGTAACATTTTATTGAATGAATGAAGCTCTATATCAGGGCTCTCACTTTTTTATTTGAAATTTGAACTTCTGTTTGAACGAAGGGGAAAAATTAAATATTCAAACTTTAATGACCTGTTCAAATTCAAAATTTACAGTCTATGAACGCAACAAATCGTTTGCCTTGTGATCCAGCAGGGGGCGTTCTTAAAATTCACTACCAGCTTGATCTTTCGTCAGTAAACTGAGCTAACGAATAAAAATGCAAGACAGTAGCGAGCAAAGCTGCTCTCATCAAATAACGACGGCTGAAGAGCAAAACTTACGATCTGAAAAATGCACTTTTTTGAGAAAACTAAAAAAAACTTGTTTTCTTGCAGAATGCTATTTGTTAAGGATACCCAACACATAATACACTGTTTTTGGTCTATATTATCATATTATGTATTAACAATACCGACTAGATATTAATTCCTTCAAAGTGCAGACAGGAGCTTTTGCACTTGAAGAGGTTCTACAAAACGATGCTCTAAATTAGGTTAATAATTAAAATTAGATTAAAAATGAAATTAAGTTTGTTTTCAGGTAAAAAGATGTAGTAAATGTAATAGTTACTACATTGTAGTATACTAGGGTCAGAATTCCTTAAATTCAGTGTATTTGCTTCCTCGTCCGCTGGAGATGAATGTTCAGTGATTCCTGTTGTAGCCTCTCTACACATCCAGGGACTCTACGTCGTGTTTTTGTTTTGTTGTGTGACTTTTCTGTCACAACGAAGGGCGGGATTATCTTGAGCAAAACACGTCCTTGTTCTCATCATCCAAAGTGAAATCCGCCAATCAGAAAATTCTGCAGATAGGAGGTTTTGCGCTTTGGTCGTCGATAATCACGACACTGAAGCGCCCGAGAAGAAGCGTGTGAAGGACACCAAACATGAGGCCAACTTTGTGAAAAGCAGCTGCTTTACTGTACAACCACAACAAACCTGAGGACTCAGCAGCTGGTTTACACACAGGTGAGGCATCAAACCAGCAGAACCTGGTCTGACACGCTGCAGCTGAATGACATCACACATGAAAACATAAAGACTACATTTAACGGTGAGACGCTCTCAGACCACTGATGGACATCGCTGGCCATGTATGCTCACCACAGTCACAGCTAACTGTATCTCTGACACCTTACAGTATATAGGTTGTGTTTGACTTAGTTAATTAGTTCAAAGTCGTTCAAACTTAAGTTTTTGATAAAGTGACAGCCCTGCTCTATATTAATGTACTGCTATGGAGTCGTAGGTCAGAGGTCGGGGTGACGGTGGACAGCAGAGAGCGAGCTTCACATCCTGAGTCCTGTCTGTGTTCAGGTTTAGAAACGTAAAGCACTTTTATTGAGATTAATGAAAGATTGTGGTTTGAGTTAAATATCAACATGTTGAGCTTCAAGTCAGACTTTCAGTATTAAACTTAGATCATAACTTTAACAAAGTGCTGCCAGAAACAGTTTAACTAAGCTGCCAGATATTCTACTACAAGACTGGATATTCTGGTGGAAAAGAAAGAACTAGGTACTAGGGGTGTGCCTGAATACAAATACATTATCTGGCAAAGCACAAATATTTGTTTCATACAAATATTTTTAAAAAATTATTTTTTTTTGGGAAAAAAAAACAACAACATGTCAAATACCAGTTTGCAGGTCGGTTACATCGTTATCTCTCTGTTATATCTATCAGGGGTAAGTCCCTGTTGTTCTCCTTCTCCTTTCCACAAAGTTCGGTTGTAAAAATAGGCAATAAATGAAAAGTACAAAGCAAGAATCACCTTTGAAGTTCTTCTACATGTTACACGGTGTGCTGTCTGTGTGTTATGGGTGTATAAATAGTCAGACGTCTGCCTGCAATGAGTGTATGAGTAAAGTTTTAGCTAGATTTTTAGCAGTCAT